>NC_057807.1:23117514-23131473 GCF_018294505.1 Triticum aestivum | reverse complement strand
CCAACGCCTCGCTCGGATTCAGTTAGAGCCAACGCCTCGCACACACACGCGTACGTGTATGAGAGAAACGCGCATCGCTCGGCCCCCGACCTCCCACCATAACTGGCAACTCCCTGAAATTTTCCTTCCCCTCGCTTCTACCATGGTTTTTTCCGTCATGGACGGCCCAAAGAATGTCATGCATCTGCGTCTCCGGCCCGCCTAGGATGAAAAGCCCATTTTCTGTCATGATTTTTTGTCATAGAAGTAGGAGCCCACCACATCTATCATGATACCGAGTTTTGTCACAATTATCATCATAGAAGTGTCATATGTATAACAGAAAAAAAATTCGTTCGGCCCAAAATGTCATGGATGTGTCTTTTTTTGTAGTAATGGTTGAATGAATTGAATATTATAAAATCAAAATTTATATATGTTTCATATGCTTATAACATGGGGAGTAATGACTTCACACATAATAAGTATAGGTAGTAAACTTATTGAAAGTCAGCAAACGCAGCATTGGTCACTTGAGCAATTCATGAAAGAATATTAAAGGAAGAGAGATTTCACATATAAATATACTATCTTGGACATATTTTGTAACTGTGAGCACTCATTAAAATATGACATGCTAAAAGGTTGATGTTGGACAAGGAAGACAACTTAATGGGTATGCTTTCCTATATCCTAAACGTTATATTGTCTTGGATCATCCAACATGTTGAGCTTGCTTTCCCTCTCATGCTAGCCAAATTTTTTGCATCAAGTAGAGATACTACTTGTGCTTCCAAACATCCCTTAAACCAGTTTTGCCATGAGAGTCCACCATACCTACCTATGGATTGAATAAGATCCTTCAAGTAAGTTGTCATCATGCATGCAATAAAAATTGCTTCTTAAATATGTATGATCTATTAGTGCGAAGAAAATAAGCTTTATACGAACTTGTGATAGGGAAGAAATAAAAGTGACAGACTGCATAGTAAAGGTCTTTATCACAAGCGGCAATATAAAGTGACGTTCTTTTGCATTAAGATTTTGTGCATCCAACCATAAAAGCGCATGACAACCTATGCTTCCCTCTGCGAAGGGCCTATCTTTTACTTTTATCTTCTACCCTTATACAAGAGTCATGGTGATCATCACCTTTCCTTTTTACACTTTTTCCTTTGGCAAGCACTTTGTGTTGGAACGATGATATATATATATATATATATATATATATATCCACTTGGATGTAGGTTTTCATAAATTATTATTGTTGACATTACCCTTGAGGTAAAAGGTTGGGAGGCGAAACTATAAGCCCCTATCTTTCTCTATGTCCGATTGAAACTTTGAAACCATAAATATCACATGAGTGTTAGCAATTGTGAAAGATTAAATGATAGTTGAGTGTGTGGAGTTCGCTAAACCAAAGCTCTTACATAGACCCTTCCCAAAAATAAGATGAATTGCAATTGTTTGATGACTAAGAGCATGGTTTGTTAGTTTTGAAGAAAGTTTATGATCTATACTTTAACTTGTTAATAGCTTGTTACTTGATCATGAAAAGTTTCATGAGTTGATCTACTATTATGATATATAATGATGCTTGAAAAAGTGATTGAAACTATCATTGATCAAACTTAAGCGCTTGCTAACATTCACACTTCATAAATTATTTCTTTTATCATTTACCTACTCGAGGATGAGCAAGAATTAAGCTTGGGGATGATGATACGTCTCTGTTTTGATGCTACTCGTTGTCTTGTATCCAACAAGCTTGAGTTTGCTCAATTCGGAGCTCATTTGCAGAAGTTATGGCAGTTCTGGTTTTATTGTTACCCTCTGTTGTCTTCTCCGCAAAATGAAGGACTCCTAGTGTTGCTTATCTGGGGCATGCGGTAGTATTGCTCCTCGGAGCGGTAGTACCGCAGGCCCTTGCGGTAGTACCGCTCTGTGGGAGCGGTAGTACCATGGCCTCAGGCCAGGCGCAGCTGCTCGAGCGGTAGTAGGGGCGGATGTAATTTTTTACATCCGCGCCCTACGCGGTAGTACCGCGCCGTGGGCGCGGTAGTACCGTGGGCTCTGGCTAGGCTTAGCAGCATGAGCGGAAGTAGGGGCGGATGTAATTTTTTACATCCGCGCCCTACGCGGTAGTACCTCTCTTCGTGTGCGGTAGTACCGTGCCGGAGTTTTTGCGCAGGTCCTCCCTCAGTGGAAGTAGGCATGGATGTAATTTATTTCATCCGCACCCTTCCCAGGCTGAGACTTTCCTGCCTTGCGGTAGTACCGCAAGGGGGAGCGGTAGTACCGCGCAAGCGGTAGTACTGCCCCCTAGTCAGGCAAGTTCCGGCCTGTGCTGCTGTCGCGGTAGTACCACGGTCCTCCACGGTAGTACCGTGCAGCCTCACGGTAGTACCGCGCCCCTGGTGCGGTAGTACCGCGTTGTGCGGGTTGAGTGAGGGGATAACGGTTGGATTTTCTCCCCACCTATAAAAGGGGGTCTTCTTCCCCATTGAGTCTAATCTTTTTTGAGCTTGTGTTCTTCCCCATTGTTGACCTTCTTCGAGCTTGCTAACTCGCAATCCCTCCATGGATTCTTGCTAGTTTTTGAGGGAAAAGAGAGAGGAGATCTAGATCCACATTTCCACCAATCACTTTCTCCTCTATGTGAGGGGAACCCCTTGGATCTAGTTCTTGGAGTTCTTGGTGTTCTCCTTCTTGTTCTTCCTCTCATTTTCCTCCCTAGCATTAGTTGCTTCGGTGGGATTTGAGAGAGAAGGACTTGGGCACTCCGTGTGCCCTTGCCATTGCATTTGGTGCATCGGTTTGAGTTCTCCATGTGATACGTGGAAGTTACAAGTTGAGAAGCTTATTACTCTTGGGTGCTTGGTGCCCTTGAGCTTGTTCATCTTGGGTGCTTGGGCGCCCCTAGTTAGTTGGTGGTGTTCGGAGCTCAATCATTGTGGTGTAAAGCTCCGGGCAAGCGTCGGGGTCTCCAATTAGGTTGCGGAGATCGCCCCGAGCATTTTGACGGGTACCGGTGACCGCCCTCAAGGGTTGCAAATTTGTACGGGTTTGGTGACCGCCCTCAAGGGTCCCTTAGTGGAATCACGGCATCTTGCATTGTGCGAGGGCGTGAGGAGATTACGGTGGCCCTAGTGGCTTCTTGGGGAGCATTGTGCCTCCACACCGCTCCAAACGGAGATTAGCATCCGCAAGGGTGTGAACTTCGGGATACACCGTCGTCTCCGCGTGCCTCGGTTATCTCTTACCCAAGCCCCTTTACTTATGCACTTTACTTTGTGATAGCCATATTGTTCTTTGTCATATATCTTGCTATCACATAGTTGCTTATCTTGCTTAGCATAAGTTGTTGGTGCACATAGGTGAGCCTAGTTGTTGTAGGTTTTGTGCTTGACAAATTAACCGCTAGGTTTATTCCGCATTTGTTCAAGCCTCTACCGTAATTATTTTAAAATGCCTATTCACCCCCCCCCCTCTAGGCGACATCCTCGATCTTTCACCACCGTCGACCTCCTCCAGCCTCCACCACGGGGTCCTGTTCATCCAGAGGCAACGCCACCGCTCACTGTTCATCCAAACCCCCCCTGCAACGCTCACTGTTCATCCAATCGATCGGCTTTAGTTAACAGCAGTAGCGAAGGAATCGCTCGATTGGGTTCAGTTAACAGCCATCGATCGATCGCTCGGGTTCAGTAACGCGTAGCCTGCAGTGCAATCGCTCGGGTTCAGTTAGAGCCCAACGCCTCGCTCGGATTCAGTTAGAGCCCAACGCCTCGCTCGGATTCAGTTAGAGCCAACGCCTCGCACACACACGCGTACGTGTACGAGAGAAACGTGCATCGCTCGGCCCCCGACCTCCCACCGTAACTGGCAACTCCCTGAAATTTTCCTCCCCCTCGCTTCTACCACGGTTTTTTCCGTCATGGACGGCCCAAAGAATGTCATGCAGCTGCGTCTCCGGCCCGCCTAGGATGAAAAGCCCATTTTCTGTCATGATTTTTTGTCATAGAAGTAGGAGCCCACCACATCTATCATGATACCGAGTTTTGTCACAATTATCATCATAGAAGTGTCATATGTATGACAGAAAAAAAATTCGTTCGGCCCAAAATGTCATGGATGTGTCTTTTTTTGTAGTAATGGTTGAATGAATTGAATATTATAAAATCAAAATTTATATATGTTTCATATGCTTATAACATGGGGAGTAATGACTTCACACATAATAAGTATAGGTAGTAAACTTATTGAAAGTCAGCAAACGCAGCATTGGTCACTTGAACAATTCATGAAAGAATATTAAAGGAAGAGAGATTTCACATATAAATATACTATCTTGGACATATTTTCTAACTGTGAGCACTCATTAAAATATGACATGCTAAAAGGTTGATGTTGGACAAGGAAGACAACTTAATGGGTATGTTTTCCTATATCCTAAACGTTATATTGTCTTGGATCATCCAACATGTTGAGCTTGCTTTCCCTCTCATGCTAGCCAAATTTTTTGCATCAAGTAGAGATACTACTTGTGCTTCCAAACATCCCTTAAACCAGTTTTGCCATGAGAGTCCACCTTACCTACCTATGGATTGAATAAGATCCTTCAAGTAAGTTGTCATCGTGCATGCAATAAAAATTGCTTTTTAAATATGTATGATCTATTAGTGCGAAGAAAATAAGCTTTATACGAACTTGTGATAGGGAAGAAATAAAAGCAACAGACTGCATAATAAAGGTCTTTATCACAAGCGGCAATATAAAGTGACGTTCTTTTGCATTAAGATTTTGTGCATCCAACCATAAAAGCGCATGACAACCTATGCTTCCCTCTGCGAAGGGCCTATCTTTTACTTTTATCTTCTACCCTTATACAAGAGTCATGGTGATCATCACCTTTCCTTTTTACACTTTTTCCTTTGGCAAGCACTTTGTGTTGGAACGACGATATATATATCCACTTGGATGTAGGTTTTCATAAATTATTATTGTTGACATTACCCTTGAGGTAAAAGGTTGGGAGGCGAAACTATAAGCCCCTATCTTTCTCTATGTCCGATTGAAACTTTGAAACCATAAATATCACATGAGTGTTAGCAATTGTGAAATATTAAATGATAGTTGAGTGTGTGGAGTTTGCTAAACCAAAGCTCTTACATAGACCCTTCCCGAAAATAAGATGAATTGCAATTGTTTGATGACTAAGAGCATGGTTTGTTAGTTTTGAAGAAAGTTTATGATCTATACTTTAACTTGTTAATAGCTTGTTACTTGATCATGAAAAGTTTCATGAGTTGATCTACTATTATGATATATAATGATGCTTGAAAAAGTGATTGAAACTATCATTGATCAAACTTAAGCGCTTGCTAACATTCACACTTCATAAATTATTTCTTTTATCATTTACCTACTCGAGGATGAGCAAGAATTAAGCTTGGGGATGATGATACGTCTCTGTTTTGATGCTACTCGTTGTCTTGTATCCAACAAGCTTGAGTTTGCTCAATTCGGAGCTCATTTGCAGAAGTTATGGCAGTTCTGGTTTTATTGTTACCCTCTGTTGTCTTCTCCGCAAAATGAAGGACTCCTAGTGTTGCTTATCTGGGGCATGCGGTAGTACTGCTCCTCGGAGCGGTAGTACCGCAGGCCCTTGCGGTAGTACCGCTCTGTGGGAGCGGTAGTACCGTGGCCTCAGGCCAGGCGCAGCTGCTCGAGCGGTAGTAGGGGAGGATGTAATTTTTTACATCCGCGCCCTACGCGGTAGTACCTCTCTTCGTGTGCGGTAGTACCGTGCCGGAGTTTTTGCGTAGGTCCTCCCTCAGTGGAAGTAGGCACGGATGTAATTTATTTCATCCGCGCCCTTCCCAGGCTGAGACTTTCCTACCTTGCGGTAGTACCGCAAGGGGGAGCGGTAGTACCGCGCAAGCGGTAGTACTGCCCCCTAGTCAGGCAAGTTCCGGCCTGTGCTGCTATCGCGGTAGTACCGTGGTCCTCCACGGTAGTACCGCGCAGCCTCGCGGTAGTACCGCGCCCCTGGTGCGGTAGTACCGCGTTGTGCGGGCTGAGTGAGGGGATAACGGTTGGATTTTCTCCCCACCAATAAAAGGGGGTCTTCTTCCCCATTGAGTCTAATCTTTTTTGAGCTCGTGTTCTTCCCCATTGTTGACCTTCTTCGAGCTTGCTAACTCTCAATCCCTCCATGGATTCTTGCTAGTTTTTGAGGGAAAAGAGAGAGGAGATCTAGATCCACATTTGCACCAATCACTTTCTCCTCTATGTGAGGGGAACCCCTTGGATCTAGTTCTTGGAGTTCTTGGTGTTCTCCTTCTTGATCTTCCTCTCATTTTCCTCCCTAGCATTAGTTGCTTCGGTGGGATTTGAGAGAGAAGGACTTGGGCACTCCGTGTGCCCTTGCCATTGCATTTGGTGCATCGGTTTGAGTTCTCCATGTGATACGTGGAAGTTACAAGTTGAGAAGCTTATTACTCTTGGGTGCTTGGTGCCCTTGAGCTTGTTCATCTTGGGTGCTTGGGCGCCCCTAGTTAGTTGGTGGTGTTCGGAGCTCAATCATTGTGGTGTAAAGCTCCGGGCAAGCGTCGGGGTCTCCAATTAGGTTGCGGAGATCGCCCCGAGCATTTTGACGGGTACCGGTGACCGCCCTCAAGGGTTGCAAATTTGTACGGGTTCGGTGACCGCCCTCAAGGGTCCCTTAGTGGAATCACGGCATCTTGCATTGTGCGAGGGCGTGAGGAGATTACGGTGGCCCTAGTGGCTTCTTGGGGAGCATTGTGCCTCCACACCGCTCCAAACGGAGATTAGCATCCGCAAGGGTGTGAACTTCGGGATACACCGTCGTCTCCGCGTGCCTCGGTTATCTCTTACCCAAGCGCCTTTACTTATGCACTTTACTTTGTGATAGCCATATTGTTCTTTGTCATATATCTTGCTATCACATAGTTGCTTATCTTGCTTAGCATAAGTTGTTGGTGCACACAGGTGAGCCTAGTTGTTTTAGGTTTTGTGCTTGACAAATTAACCGCTAGGTTTATTCCGCATTTGTTCAAGCCTCTACCGTAATTATTTTAAAATGCCTATTCACCCCCCCCCCTCTAGGCGACATCCTCGATCTTTCACCACCGTCGACCTCCTCCAGCCTCCACCACGGGGTCCTGTTCATCCAGAGGCAACACCACCGCTCACTGTTCATCCAAACCCCCCCCCTGCAACACTCACTGTTCATCCAATCGATCGGCTTTAGTTAACAGCAGTAGCGAAGTAATCGCTCGATTGGGTTCACTTAACAGCCATCGATCGATCGCTCGGGTTCAGTAACGCGTAGCCTGCAGTGCAATCGCTCGGGTTCAGTTAGAGCCCAACGCCTCGCTCGGATTCAGTTAGAGGCCAACGCCTCGCTCGGATTCAGTTAGAGCCAACGCCTCGCACACACACGCGTACGTGTATGAGAGAAACGCGCATCGCTCGGCCCCCGACCTCCCACCATAACTGGCAACTCCCTGAAATTTTCCTTCCCCTCGCTTCTACCATGGTTTTTTCCGTCATGGACGGCCCAAAGAATGTCATGCATCTGCGTCTCCGGCCCGCCTAGGATGAAAAGCCCATTTTCTGTCATGATTTTTTGTCATAGAAGTAGGAGCCCACCACATCTATCATGATACCGAGTTTTGTCACAATTATCATCATAGAAGTGTCATATGTATAACAGAAAAAAAATTCGTTCGGCCCAAAATGTCATGGATGTGTCTTTTTTTGTAGTAATGGTTGAATGAATTGAATATTATAAAATCAAAATTTATATATGTTTCATATGCTTATAACATGGGGAGTAATGACTTCACACATAATAAGTATAGGTAGTAAACTTATTGAAAGTCAGCAAACGCAGCATTGGTCACTTGAGCAATTCATGAAAGAATATTAAAGGAAGAGAGATTTCACATATAAATATACTATCTTGGACATATTTTGTAACTGTGAGCACTCATTAAAATATGACATGCTAAAAGGTTGATGTTGGACAAGGAAGACAACTTAATGGGTATGCTTTCCTATATCCTAAACGTTATATTGTCTTGGATCATCCAACATGTTGAGCTTGCTTTCCCTCTCATGCTAGCCAAATTTTTTGCATCAAGTAGAGATACTACTTGTGCTTCCAAACATCCCTTAAACCAGTTTTGCCATGAGAGTCCACCATACCTACCTATGGATTGAATAAGATCCTTCAAGTAAGTTGTCATCGTGCATGCAATAAAAATTGCTTCTTAAATATGTATGATCTATTAGTGCGAAGAAAATAAGCTTTATACGAACTTGTGATAGGGAAGAAATAAAAGCGACAGACTGCATAATAAAGGTCTTTATCACAAGCGGCAATATAAAGTGACGTTCTTTTGCATTAAGATTTTGTGCATCCAACCATAAAAGCGCATGACAACCTATGCTTCCCTCTGCGAAGGGCCTATCTTTTACTTTTATCTTCTACGCTTATACAAGAGTCATGGTGATCATCACCTTTCCTTTTTACAATTTTTCCTTTGGCAAGCACTTTGTGTTGGAACGATGATATATATATATATATATATATATATATATATATATATATATATATATATATATATATATCCACTTGGATGTAGGTTTTCATAAATTATTATTGTTGACATTACCCTTGAGGTAAAAGGTTGGGAGGCGAAACTATAAGCCCCTATCTTTCTCTATATCCGATTGAAACTTTGAAACCATAAATATCACATGAGTGTTAGCAGTTGTGAAAGATTAAATGATAGTTGAGTGTGTGGAGTTTGCTAAACCAAAGCTCTTACATAGACCCTTCCCAAAAATAAGATGAATTGCAATTGTTTGATGACTAAGAGCATGGTTTGTTAGTTTTGAAGAAAGTTTAGGATCTATACTTTAACTTGTTAATAGCTTGTTACTTGATCATGAAAAGTTTCATGAGTTGATCTACTATTATGATATATAATGATGCTTGAAAAAGTGATTGAAACTATCATTGATCAAACTTAAGCGCTTGCTAACATTCACACGTCATAAATTATTTCTTTTATCATTTACCTACTCGAGGATGAGCAAGAATTAAGCTTGGGGATGATGATACATCTCTGTTTTGATGCTACTCGTTGTCTTGTATCCAACAAGCTTGAGTTTGCTCAATTCGGAGCTCATTTGGAGAAGTTATGGCAGTTCTGGTTTTATTGTTACCCTCTGTTGTCTTCTCCGCAAAATGAAGGACTCCTAGTGTTGCTTATCTGGGGCATGCGGTAGTACTGCTCCTCGGAGCGGTAGTACCGTAGGCCCTTGTGGTAGTACCGCTCTGTGGGAGCGGTAGTACCATGGCCTCAGGCCAGGCGTAGCTGCTCGAGCGGTAGTAGGGGCGGATGTAATTTTTTACATCTGCGCCCTACGCGGTAGTACCGCGCCGCGGGCGCGGTAGAACCGTGGGCTCTGGCTAGGCTTAGCAGCATGAGCGGAAGTAGGGGCGGATGTAATTTTTTACATCCGCGCCCTACGCGGTAGTACCTCTCTTCGTGTGCGGTAGTACTGTGCCGGAGTTTTTGCACAGGTCCTCCCTCAGTGGAAGTAGGCACGGATGTAATTTATTTTATTCGCGCCCTTCCCAGGCTGAGACTTTCCTGCCTTGCGGTAGTACCGCAAGGGGGAGCGGTAGTACCGCGCAAGCGGTAGTACTGCCCCCTAGTCAGGCAAGTTCCGGCCTGTGCTGTTGTCGCGGTAGTACCGTGGTCCTCCACGGTAGTACCGCGCAGCCTCGCGGTAGTACCGCGCCCCTGGTGCGGTAGTACCGCGTTGTGCGGGCTGAGTGAGGGGATAACGGTTGGATTTTCTCCCCACCTATAAAAGGGGGTCTTCTTCCCCATTGAGTCTAATCTTTTTTGATCTCGTGTTCTTCCCCATTGTTGACCTTCTTCGAGCTTGCTAACTCTCAATCCCTCCATGGATTCTTGCTAGTTTTTGAGGGAAAAGAGAGAGGAGATCTAGATCCACATTTCCACCAATCACTTTCTCCTCTATGTGAGGGGAACCCCTTGGATCTAGTTCTTGGAGTTCTTGGTGTTCTCCTTCTTGTTCTTCCTCTCATTTTCCTCCCTAGCATTAGTTGCTTCGGTGGGATTTGAGAGAGAAGGACTTGGGCACTCCGTGTGCCCTTGCCATTGCATTTGGTGCATCGGTTTGAGTTCTCCATGTGATACGTGGAAGCTTATTACTCTTGGGTGCTTGGTGCCCTTGAGCTTGTTCATCTTGGGTGCTTGGGCGCCCCTAGTTAGTTGGTGGTGTTCGGAGCTCAATCATTGTGGTGTAAAGCTCCGAGCAAGCGTCGGGGTCTCCAATTAGGTTGCGGAGATCGCCCCGAGCATTTTGACGGGTACCGGTGACCGCCCTCAAGGGTTGAAAATTTGTACGGGTTCGGTGACCGCCCTCAAGGGTCCCTTAGTGGAATCACGGCATCTTGCATTGTGCGAGGGCGTGAGGAGATTACGGTGGCCCTAGTGGCTTCTTGGGGAGCATTGTGCCTCCACACCACTCCAAACGGAGATTAGCATCCGCAAGGGTGTGAACTTCGGGATACACCGTCGTCTCCGTGTGCCTCGGTTATCTCTTACCCAAGCCCCTTTACTTATGCACTTTACTTTGTGATAGCCATATTGTTCTTTGTCATATATCTTGCTATCACATAGTTGCTTATCTTGCTTGCATAAGTTGTTGGTGCACATAGGTGAGCCTAGTTGTTGTAGGTTTTGTGCTTGACAAATTAACCGCTAGGTTTATTCCGCATTTGTTCAAGCCTCTACCGTAATTATTTTAAAATGCCTATTCACGCCCCCCCCCCTCTAGGCGACATCCTCGATCTTTCACCACCGTCGACCTCCTCCAGCCTCCACCACGGGGTCCAGTTCATCCAGAGGCAACGCCACCGCTCACTGTTCATCCAAACCCCCCCTGCAACGCTCACTGTTCATCCAATCGATCGGCTTTAGTTAACAGCACTAGCAAAGGAATCGCTCGATTGGGTTCAGTTAACAGCCATCGATCGATCGCTCGGGTTCAGTAACGCGTAGCCTGCAGTGCAATCGCTCGGGTTCAGTTAGAGCCCAACGCCTCGCTCGGATTCAGTTAGAGCCCAACGCCTCGCTCGGATTCAGTTAGAGCCAACGCCTCGCACACACACGCGTACGTGTACGAGAGAAACGCGCATCGCTCGGCCCCCGACCTCCCACCGTAACTGGCAACTCCCTGAAATTTTCCTCCCCCTCGCTTCTACCACGGTTTTTTTCGTCATGGACGGCCCAAAGAATGTCATGCAGCTGCGTCTCCGGCCCGCCTAGGATGAAAAGCCCATTTTCTGTCATGATTTTTTGTCATAGAAGTAGGAGCCCACCACATCTATCATGATACCGAGTTTTGTCACAATTATCATCATAGAAGTGTCATATGTATGACAGAAAAAAAATTCGTTCGGCCCAAAATGTCATGGATGTGTCTTTTTTTGTAGTAATGGTTGAATGAATTGAATATTATAAAATCAAAATTTATATATGTTTCATATGCTTATAACATGGGGAGTAATGACTTCACACATAATAAGTATAGGTAGTAAACTTATTGAAAGTCAGCAAACTCGGCATTGGTCACTTGAACAATTCATGAAAGAATATTAAAGGAAGAGAGATTTCACATATAAATATACTATCTTGGACATGTTTTGTAACTGTGAGCACTCATTAAAATATGACATGCTAAAAGGTTGATGTTGGACAAGGAAGACAACTTAATGGGTATGCTTTCCTATATCCTAAACGTTATATTGTCTTGGATCATCCAACATGTTGAGCTTGCTTTCCCTCTCATGCTAGCCAAATTTTTTGCATCAAGTAGAGATACTACTTGTGCTTCCAAACATCCCTTAAACCAGTTTTGCCATGAGAGTCCACCATACCTACCTATGGATTGAATAAGATCCTTCAAGTAAGTTGTCATCGTGCATGCAATAAAAATTGCTTCTTAAATATGTATGATCTATTAGTGCGAAGAAAATAAGCTTTATACGAACTTGTGATAGGGAAGAAATAAAAGCGACAGACTGCATAATAAAGGTCTTTATCACAAGCGGCAATATAAAGTGACGTTCTTTTGCATTAAGATTTTGTGCATCCAACCATAAAAGCGCATGACAACCTATGCTTCCCTCTGCGAAGGGCCTATCTTTTACTTTTATCTTCTACCCTTATACAAGAGTCATGGTGATCATCACCTTTCCTTTTTACACTTTTTCCTTTGGCAAGCACTTTGTGTTGGAACGATATATATATATATATATATATATATATATATATATATATATATCCACTTGGATGTAGGTTTTCATAAATTATTATTGTTGACATTACCCTTGAGGTAAAAGGTTGGGAGGCGAAACTATAAGCCCCTATCTTTCTCTATGTTCGATTGAAACTTTGAAACCATAAATATCACATGAGTGTTAGCAATTGTGAAAGATTAAATGATAGTTGAGTGTGTGGAGTTTGCTAAACCAAAGCTCTTACATAGACCCTTCCCAAAAATAAGATGAATTGCAATTGTTTGATGACTAAGAGCATGGTTTGTTAGTTTTGAAGAAAGTTTATGATCTATACTTTAACTTGTTAATAGCTTGTTACTTGATCATGAAAAGTTTCATGCGTTGATCTACTATTATGATATATAATGATGCTTGAAAAAGTGATTGAAACTATCATTGATCAAACTTAAGCGCTTGCTAACATTCACACTTCATAAATTATTTCTTTTATCATTTACCTACTCGAGGATGAGCAAGAATTAAGCTTGGGGATGATGATACGTCTCTGTTTTGATGCTACTCGTTGTCTTGTATCCAACAAGCCTGAGTTTGCTCAATTCGGAGCTCATTTGCAGAAGTTATGGCAGTTCTGGTTTTATTGTTACCCTCTGTTGTCTTCTCCGCAAAATGAAGGACTCCAAGTGTTGCTTATCTGGGGCATGCGGTAGTACTGCTCCTCGGAGCGGTAGTACCGCAGGCCCTTGCGGTAGTACCGCTCTGTGGGAGCGGTAGTACCATGGCCTCAGGCCAGGCGCAGCTGCTCGAGCGGTAGTAGGGGCGGATGTAATTTTTTACATCCGCGCCCTACGCGGTATTACCGCGCCGCGGGCGCGGTAGTACCGTGGGCTCTGGCTAGGCTTAGCAGCATGAGCGGAAGTAGGGGCGGATGTAATTTTTTACATCCGCGCCCTACGCGGTAGTACCTCTCTTCGTGTGCGGTAGTACCGTGCCGGAGTTTTTGCGCAGGTCCTCCCTCAGTGGAAGTAGGCATGGATGTAATTTATTTCATCCGCGCCCTTCCCAGGCTGAGACTTTCCTGCCTTGCGGTAGTACCGCAAGGGGGAGCGGTAGTACCGCGCAAGCGGTAGTACTGCCCCCTAGTCAGGCAAGTTCCGGCCTGTGCTGCTGTCGCGGTAGTACCGCGCAGCCTCGCGGTAGTACCGCGCCCCTGGTGCGGTAGTACCGCGTTATGCGGGCTGAGTGAGGGGATAACGGTTGGATTTTCTCCCCACCTATAAAAGGGGGTCTTCTTCCCCATTGAGTCTAATCTTTTTTGAGCTCGTGTTCTTCCCCATTGTTGACCTTCTTCGAGCTTGCTAACTCTCAATCCCTCCATGGATTCTTGCTAGTTTTTGAGGGAAAAGAGAGAGGAGATCTAGATCCACATTTCCACCAATCACTTTCTCCTCTATGTGAGGGGAACCCCTTGGATCTAGTTCTTGGAGTTCTTGGTGTTCTCCTTCTTGTTCTTCCTCTCATTTTCCTCCCTAGCATTAGTTGCTTCGGTGGGATTTGAGAGAGAAGGACTTGGGCACTCCGTGTGCCCTTGCCATTGCATTTGG
>NC_057807.1:23102649-23115835 GCF_018294505.1 Triticum aestivum | reverse complement strand
CCTCGATCTTTCACCACCGTCGACCTCCTCCAGCCTCCACCACGGGGTCCTGTTCATCCAGAGGCAACGCCACCGCTCACTGTTCATCCAAACCCCCCCTGCAACACTCACTGTTCATCCAATCGATCGGCTTTAGTTAACAGCAGTAGCGAAGGAATCGCTCGATTGGGTTCAGTTAACAGCCATCGATCGATCGCTCGGGTTCAGTAACGCGTAGCCTGCAGTGCAATCGCTCGGGTTCAGTTAGAGCCCAACGCCTCGCTCGGATTCAGTTAGAGCCCAACGCCTCGCTCGGATTCAGTTAGAGCCAACGCCTCGCACACACACGTGTACGTGTACGAGAGAAACGCGCATCGCTCGGCCCCCGACCTCCCACCGTAACTGGCAACTCCCTGAAATTTTCCTCCCCCTCGCTTCTACCACGGTTTTTTCCGTCATGGACGGCCCAAAGAATGTCATGCAGCTGCGTCTCCGGCCCGCCTAGGATGAAAAGCCCATTTTCTGTCATGATTTTTTGTCATAGAAGTAGGAGCCCACCACATCTATCATGATACCGAGTTTTGTCACAATTATCATCATAGAAGTGTCATATGTATGACAGAAAAAAAATTCGTTCGGCCCAAAATGTCATGGATGTGTCTTTTTTTGTAGTAATGGTTGAATGAATTGAATATTATAAAATCAAAATTTATATATGTTTCATATGCTTATAACATGGGGAGTAATGACTTCACACATAATAAGTATAGGTAGTAAACTTATTGAAAGTCAGCAAACTCGGCATTGGTCACTTGAACAATTCATGAAAGAATATTAAAGGAAGAGAGATTTCACATATAAATATACTATCTTGGACATATTTTGTAACTGTGAGCACTCATTAAAATATGACATGCTAAAAGGTTGATGTTGGACAAGGAAGACAACTTAATGGGTATGCTTTCCTATATCCTAAACGTTATATTGTCTTGGATCATCCAACATGTTGAGCTTGCTTTCCCTCTCATGCTAGCCAAATTTTTTGCATCAAGTAGAGATACTACTTGTGCTTCCAAACATCCCTTAAACCAGTTTTGCCATGAGAGTCCACCATACCTACCTATGGATTGAATAAGATCCTTCAAGTAAGTTGTCATCGTGCATGCAATAAAAATTGCTTCTTAAATATGTATGATCTATTAGTGCGAAGAAAATAAGCTTTATACGAACTTGTGATAGGGAAGAAATAAAAGCGACAGACTGCATAATAAAGGTCTTTATCACAAGCGGCAATATAAAGTGACGTTCTTTTGCATTAAGATTTTGTGCATCCAACCATAAAAGCGCATGACAACCTATGCTTCCCTCTGCGAAGGGCCTATCTTTTACTTTTATCTTCTACCCTTATACAAGAGTCATGGTGATCATCACCTTTCCTTTTTACACTTTTTCCTTTGGCAAGCACTTTGTGTTGGAACGATGATATATATATATATATATATATATATATATATATATATATATATATATATATATCCACTTGGATGTAGGTTTTCATAAATTATTATTGTTGACATTACCCTTGAGGTAAAAGGTTGGGAGGCGAAACTATAAGCCCCTATCTTTCTCTATGTCCGATTGAAACTTTGAAACCATAAATATCACATGAGTGTTAGCAATTGTGAAAGATTAAATGAAAGTTGAGTGTGTGGAGTTTGCTAAACCAAAGCTCTTACATAGACCCTTCCCAAAAATAAGATGAATTGCAATTGTTTGATGACTAAGAGCATGGTTTGTTAGTTTTGAAGAAAGTTTATGATCTATACTTTAACTTGTTAATAGCTTGTTACTTGATCATGAAAAGTTTCATGAGTTGATCTACTATTATGATATATAATGATGCTTGAAAAAGTGATTGAAACTATCATTGATCAAACTTAAGCGCTTGCTAACATTCACACTTCATAAATTATTTCTTTTATCATTTACCTACTCGAGGATGAGCAAGAATTAAGCTTGGGGATGATGATACGTCTCTGTTTTGGTGCTACTCGTTGTCTTGTATCCAACAAGCTTGAGTTTGCTCAATTCGGAGCTCATTTGCAGAAGTTATGGCAGTTCTGGTTTTATTGTTACCCTCTGTTGTCTTCTCCGCAAAATGAAGGACTCCTAGTGTTGCTTATCTGGGGCATGCGGTAGTACTGCTCCTCGGAGCGGTAGTACCGCAGGCCCTTGCGGTAGTACCGCTCTGTGGGAGCGGTAGTACCGTGGCCTCAGGCCATGCGCAGCTGCTCGAGCGGTAGTAGGGGCGGATGTAATTTTTTACATCCGCGCCCTACGCGGTAGTACCGCGCCGCGGGCGCGGTAGTACCGTGGGCTCTGGCTAGGCTTAGCAGCATGAACGGAAGTAGGGGCGGATGTAATTTTTTACATCCGCGCCCTACGCGGTAGTACCTCTCTTCGTGTGCGGTAGTACCGTGCCGGAGTTTTTGCGCAGGTCCTCCCTCAGTGGAAGTAGGCACGGATGTAATTTATTTCATCCGTGCCCTTCCCAGGCTGAGACTTTCCTGCCTTGCGGTAGTACCGCAAGGGGGAGCGGTAGTACCGCGCAAGCGGTAGTACTGCCCCCTAGTCAGGCAAGTTCCGTCCTGTGCTGCTGTCGCGGTAGTACCGTGGTCCTCCACGGTAGTACCGCACAGCCTCGCGGTAGTACCGCGCCCCTGGTGCGGTAGTACCGCGTTGTGCGGGCTGAGTGAGGGGATAACGGTTGGATTTTCTCCCCACCTATAAAAGGGGGTCTTCTTCCCCATTGAGTCTAATCTTTTTTGAGCTCGTGTTCTTCCTCATTGTTGACCTTCTTCGAGCTTGCTAACTCTCAATCCCTCCATGGATTCTTGCTAGTTTTTGAGGGAAAAGAGAGAGGAGATCTAGATCCACATTTCCACCAATCACTTTCTCCTCTATGTGAGGGGAACCCCTTGGATCTAGTTCTTGGAGTTCTTGGTGTTCTCCTTCTTGTTCTTCCTCTCATTTTCCTCCCTAGCATTAGTTGCTTCGGTGGGATTTGAGAGAGAAGGACTTGGGCACTCCGTGTGCCCTTGCCATTGCATTTGGTGCATCGGTTTGAGTTCTCCATGTGATACGTGGAAGTTACAAGTTGAGAAGCTTATTACTCTTGGGTGCTTGGTGCCCTTGAGCTTGTTCATCTTGGGTGCTTGGGCGCCCCTAGTTAGTTGGTGGTGTTCGGAGCTCAATCATTATGGTGTAAAGCTCCGGGCAAGCGTCGGGGTCTCCAATTAGGTTGCGGAGATCGCCCCGAGCATTTTGACGGGTACCGGTGACCGCCCTCAAGGGTTGCAAATTTGTACGGGTTCGGTGACCGCCCTCAAGGGTCCCTTAGTGGAATCACGACATCTTGCATTGTGCGAGGGCGTGAGGAGATTACGGTGGCCCTAGTGGCTTCTTGGGGAGCATTGTGCCTCCACACCGCTCCAAACGGAGATTAGCATCCGCAAGGGTGTGAACTTCGGGATACACCGTCGTCTCCGCGTGCCTCGGTTATCTCTTACCCAAGCGCCTTTACTTATGCACTTTACTTTGTGATAGCCATATTGTTCTTTGTCATATATCTTGCTATCACATAGTTGCTTATCTTGCTTAGCATAAGTTGTTGGTGCACATAGGTGAGCCTAGTTGTTGTAGGTTTTGTGCTTGACAAATTAACCGCTAGGTTTATTCCGCATTTGTTCAAGCCTCTACCGTAATTATTTTAAAATGCCTATTCACCCCCCCCCCCTCTAGGCGACATCCTCGATCTTTCACCACCGTCGACCTCCTCCAGCCTCCACCACGAGGTCATGTTCATCCAGAGGCAATGTCACCGCTCACTGTTCATCCAAACCCCCCCTACAATGCTCACTGTTCATCCAATCGATCGGCTTTAGTTAACAGCAGTAGCGAAGGAATCGCTCGATTGGGTTCAGTTAACAGCCATCGATCGATCGCTCGGGTTCAGTAACGCGTAGCCTGCAGTGCAATCGCTCGGGTTCAGTTAGAGCCCAACGCCTCGCTCGGATTCAGTTAGAGCCCAACGCCTCGCTCGAATTCAGTTAGAGCCAACGCCTCGCACACACACGCGTACGTGTACGAGAGAAACGCGCATCGCTCGGCCCCCGACCTCCCACCGTAACTGGCAACTCCCTGAAATTTTCCTCCCCCTCGCTTCTACCACGGTTTCTTCCGTCATGGACGGCCCATAGAATGTCATGCAGCTGCGTCTCCGGCCCGCCTAGGATGAAAAGCCCATTTTCTGTCATGATTTTTTGTCATAGAAGTAGGAGCCCACCACATCTATCATGATACCGAGTTTTGTCACAATTATCATCATAGAAGTGTCATATGTATGACAGAAAAAAAATTCGTTCGGCCCAAAATGTCATGGATGTGTCTTTTTTG
Organism: Triticum aestivum; assembly: GCF_018294505.1. Classification (NCBI taxonomy): domain Eukaryota; kingdom Viridiplantae; phylum Streptophyta; class Magnoliopsida; order Poales; family Poaceae; genus Triticum; species Triticum aestivum. Next base: position 23,111,401 of record NC_057807.1, on the reverse strand, counting down.
TAGTAATGGTTGAATGAATTGAATATTATAAAATCAAAATTTATATATGTTTCATATGCTTATAACATGGGGAGTAATGACTTCACACATAATAAGTATAGGTAGTAAACTTATTGAAAGTCAGCAAACGCGGCATTGGTCACTTGAACAATTCATGAAAGAATATTAAAGGAAGAGAGATTTCACATATAAATATACTATCTTGGACATATTTTGTAACTGTGAGCACTCATTAAAATATGACATGCTAAAAGGTTGATGTTGGACAAGGAAGACAACTTAATTGGTATGCTTTCCTATATCCTAAACGTTATATTGTCTTGGATCATCCAACATGTTGAGCTTGCTTTCCCTCTCATGCTAGCCAAATTTTTTGCATCAAGTAGAGATACTACTTGTGCTTCCAAACATCCCTTAAACCAGTTTTGCCATGAGAGTCCACCATACCTACCTATGGATTGAATAAGATCCTTCAAGTAAGTTGTCATCGTGCATGCAATAAAAATTGCTTCTTAAATATGTATGATCTATTAGTGCGAAGAAAATAAGCTTTATACGAACTTGTGATAGGGAAGAAATAAAAGCGACAGACTGCATAATAAAGGTCTTTATCACAAGCGGCAATATAAAGTGACGTTCTTTTGCATTAAGATTTTGTGCATCCAACCATAAAAGCGCATGACAACCTATGCTTCCCTCTGCGAAGGGCCTATCTTTTACTTTTATCTTCTACCCTTATACAAGAGTCATGGTGATCATCACCTTTCCTTTTTACACTTTTTCCTTTGGCAAGCACTTTGTGTTGGAATGATATATATATATATATATATATATATATATATATCCACTTGGATGTAGGTTTTCATAAATTATTATTGTTGACATTACCCTTGAGGTAAAAGGTTGGGAGGCGAAACTATAAGCCCCTATCTTTCTCTATGTCCGATTGAAACTTTGAAACCATAAATATCACATGAGTGTTAGCAATTGTGAAAGATTAAATGATAGTTGAGTGTGTGGAGTTTGCTAAACCAAAGCTCTTACATAGACCCTTCCCATAAATAAGATGAATTGCAATTGTTTGATGACTAAGAGCATGGTTTGTTAGTTTTGAAGAAAGTTTATGATCTATACTTTAACTTGTTAATAGCTTGTTACTTGATCATGAAAAGTTTCATGAGTTGATCTACTATTATGATATATAATGATGCTTGAAAAAGTGATTGAAACTATCATTGATCAAACTTAAGCGCTTGCTAACATTCACACTTCATAAATTATTTCTTTTATCATTTACCTACTCGAGGATGAGCAAGAATTAAGCTTGGGGATGATGATACGTCTCTGTTTTGATGCTACTCGTTGTCTTGTATCCAACAAGCTTGAGTTTGCTCAATTCGGAGCTCATTTGCAGAAGTTATGGCAGTTCTGGTTTTATTGTTACCCTCTGTTGTCTTCTCCGCAAAATGAAGGACTCCTAGTGTTGCTTATCTGGGGCATGCGGTAGTACTGCTCCCCGGAGCGGTAGTACCGCTCTGTGGGAGCGGTAGTACCGTGGCCCCCGACCTCCCACCGTAACTGGCAACTCCCTGAAATTTTCCTTCCTTCCCCTCGCTTCTACCACGGTTTTTTCCGTCATGGACGGCCCAAAGAATGTCATGCAGCTGCGTCTCCGGCCCGCCTAGGATGAAAAGCCCATTTTCTGTCATGATTTTTTGTCATAGAAGTAGGAGCCCACCACATCTATCATGATACCGAGTTTTGTCACAATTATCATCATAGAAGTGTCATATGTATGACAGAAAAAAAATTCGTTCGGCCCAAAATGTCATGGATGTGTCTTTTTTTGTAGTAATGGTTGAATGAATTGAATATTATAAAATCAAAATTTATATATGTTTCATATGCTTATAACATGGGGAGTAATGACTTCACACATAATAAGTATAGGTAGTAAACTTATTGAAAGTCAGCAAACTCGGCATTGGTCACTTGAACAATTCATGAAAGAATATTAAAGGAAGAGAGATTTCACATATAAATATACTATCTTGGACATGTTTTGTAACTGTGAGCACTCATTAAAATATGACATGCTAAAAGGTTGATGTTGGACAAGGAAGACAACTTAATGGGTATGCTTTCCTATATCCTAAACGTTATATTGTCTTGGATCATCCAACATGTTGAGCTTGCTTTCCCTCTCATGCTAGCCAAATTTTTTGCATCAAGTAGAGATACTACTTGTGCTTCCAAACATCCCTTAAACCAGTTTTGCCATGAGAGTCCACCATACCTACCTATGGATTGAATAAGATCCTTCAAGTAAGTTGTCATCGTGCATGCAATAAAAATTGCTTCTTAAATATGTATGATCTATTAGTGCGAAGAAAATAAGCTTTATACGAACTTGTGATAGGGAAGAAATAAAAGCGACAGACTGCATAATAAAGGTCTTTATCACAAGCGGCAATATAAAGTGACGTTCTTTTGCATTAAGATTTTGTGCATCCAACCATAAAAGCGCATGACAACCTATGCTTCCCTCTGCGAAGGGCCTATCTTTTACTTTTATCTTCTACCCTTATACAAGAGTCATGGTGATCATCACCTTTCCTTTTTACACTTTTTCCTTTGGCAAGCACTTTGTGTTGGAACGATGATATATATATCCACTTGGATGTAGGTTTTCATAAATTATTATTGTTGACATTACCCTTGAGGTAAAAGGTTGGGAGGCGAAACTATAAGCCCCTATCTTTCTCTATGTCCGATTGAAACTTTGAAACCATAAATATCACATGAGTGTTAGCAATTGTGAAAGATTAAATGATAGTTGAGTGTGTGGAGTTTGCTAAACCAAAGCTCTTACATAGACCCTTCCCGAAAATAAGATGAATTGCAATTGTTTGATGACTAAGAACATGGTTTGTTAGTTTTGAAGAAAGTTTATGATCTATACTTTAACTTGTTAATAGCTTGTTACTTGATCATGAAAAGTTTCATGAGTTGATCAACTATTATGATATATAATGATGCTTGAAAAAGTGATTGAAACTATCATTGATCAAACTTAAGCGCTTGCTAACATTCACACTTCATAAATTATTTCTTTTATCATTTACCTACTCGAGGATGAGCAAGAATTAAGCTTGGGGATGATGATGTGTCTCTGTTTTGATGCTACTCGTTGTCTTGTATCCAACAAGCTTGAGTTTGCTCAATTCGGAGCTCATTTGCAGAAGTTATGGCAGTTCTGGTTTTATTGTTACCCTCTGTTGTCTTCTCCGCAAAATGAAGGACTCCTAGTGTTGCTTATCTGGGGCATGCGGTAGTACTGCTCCTCGGAGCGGTAGTACCGCAGGCCCTTGCGGTAGTACCGCTCTGTGGGAGCGGTAGTACCGCTCTGTGGGAGCGGTAGTACCGTGGCCTCAGGCCAGGCGCAGCTGCTCGAGCGGTAGTAGGGGAGGATGTAATTTTTTACATCCGCGCCCTACGCGGTAGTACCGCGTCGCGGGCGCGGTAGTACCGTGGGCTCTGGCTAGGCTTAGCAGCATGAGCGGAAGTAGGGGCGGATGTAATTTTTTACATCCGCGCCCTACGCGGTAGTACCTCTCTTCGTGTGCGGTAGTACCGTGCCGGAGTTTTTGCGTAGGTCCTCCCTCAGTGGAAGTAGGCACGGATGTAATTTATTTCATCCGCGCCCTTCCCAGGCTGAGACTTTCCTGCCTTGCGGTAGTATCGCAAGGGGGAGCGGTAGTACCGCGCAAGCGGTAGTACTGCCCCCTAGGCAGGCAAGTTCCGGCCTGTGCTGCTGTCGCGGTAGTACCGTGGTCCTCCACGGTAGTACCGTGCAGCCTCGCGGTAGTACCGCGCCCCTGGTGCGGTAGTACCGCGTTGTGCGGGCTGAGTGAGGGGATAACGGTTGGATTTTCTCCCCACCTATAAAAGGGGGTCTTCTTCCCCATTGAGTCTAATCTTTTTTGAGCTCGTGTTCTTCCCCATTGTTGACCTTCTTCGAGCTTGCTAACTCTCAATCCCTCCATGGATTCTTGCTAGTTTTTGAGGGAAAAGAGAGAGGAGATCTAGATCCACATTTCCACCAATCACTTTCTCCTCTATGTGAGGGGAACCCCTTGGATCTAGTTCTTGGAGTTCTTGGTGTTCTCCTTCTTGTTCTTCCTCTCATTTTCCTCCCTAGCATTAGTTGCTTCGGTGGGATTTGAGAGAGAAGGACTTGGGCACTCCGTGTGCCCTTGCCATTGCATTTGGTGCATCGGTTTGAGTTCTCCATGTGATACGTGGAAGTTACAAGTTGAGAAGCTTATTACTCTTGGGTGCTTGGTGCCCTTGAGCTTGTTCATCTTGGGTGCTTGGGCGCCCCTAGTTAGTTGGTGGTGTTCGGAGCTCAATCATTGTGGTGTAAAGCTCCGGGCAAGCGTCGGGGTCTCCAATTAGGTTGCGGAGATCGCCCCGAGCATTTTGACGGGTACCGGTGACCGCCCTCAAGGGTTGCAAATTTGTGCGGGTTCGGTGACCGCCCTCAAGGGTCCCTTAGTGGAATCACGGCATCTTGCATTGTGCGAGGGCGTGAGGAGATTATGGTGGCCCTAGTGGCTTCTTGGGGAGCATTGTGCCTCCACACCGCTCCAAACGGAGATTAGCATCCGCAAGGGTGTGAACTTCGGGATACAGCATCGTCTCCGCGTGCCTCGGTTATCTCTTACCCAAGCCCCTTTACTTATGCACTTTACTTTGTGATAGCCATATTGTTCTTTGTCATATATCTTGCTATCACATAGTTGCTTATCTTGCTTAGCATAAGTTGTTGGTGCACATAGGTGAGCCTAGTTGTTGTAGGTTTTGTGCTTGACAAATTAACCGCTAGGTTTATTCCGCATTTGTTCAAGCCTCTACCGTAATTATTTTAAAATGCCTATTCACCCCCCCTCTAGGCGACATCCTCGATCTTTCACCACCGTCGACCTCCTCCAGCCTCCACCACGGGGTCCTGTTCATCCAGAGGCAACGCCACCGCTCACTGTTCATCCAAACCCCCCTGCAACGCTCACTGTTCATCCAATCGATCGGCTTTAGTTAACAGCAGTAGCGAAGGAATCGCTCGATTGGGTTCAGTTAACAGCCATCGATCGATCGCTCGGGTTCAGTAACGCGTAGCCTGCAGTGCAATCGCTCGGGTTCAGTTAGAGCCCAACGCCTCGCTCGGATTCAGTTAGAGCCCAACGCCTCGCTCGGATTCAGTTAGAGCCAACGCCTCGCACACACACGCGTACGTGTACGAGAGAAACGCGCATCGCTCGGCCCCCGACCTCCCACCGTAACTGGCAACTCCCTGAAATTTTCCTTCCCCTCGCTTCTACCACGGTTTTTTCCGTCATGGACGGCCCAAAGAATGTCATGCAGCTGCGTCTCCGGCCCGCCTAGGATGAAAAGCCCATTTTCTGTCATGATTTTTTGTCCTAGAAGTAGGAGCCCACCACATCTATCATGATACCGAGTTTTGTCACAATTATCATCATAGAAGTGTCATATGTATGACAGAAAAAAAATTCGTTCGGCCCAAAATGTCATGGATGTGTCTTTTTTAGTAGTAATGGTTGAATGAATTGAATATTATAAAATCAAAATTTATATATGTTTCATATGCTTATAACATGGGGAGTAATGACTTCACACATAATAAGTATAGGTAGTAAACTTATTGAAAGTCAGCAAACGCAGCATTGGTCACTTGAACAATTCATGAAAGAATATTAAAGGAAGAGAGATTTCACATATAAATATACTATCTTGGACATATTTTGTAACTGTGAGCACTCATTAAAATATGACATGCTAAAAGGTTGATGTTGGACAAGGAAGACAACTTAATGGGTATGTTTTCCTATATCCTAAACGTTATATTGTCTTGGATCATCCAACATGTTGAGCTTGCTTTCCCTCTCATGCTAGCCAAATTTTTTGCATCAAGTAGAGATACTACTTGTGCTTCCAAACATCCCTTAAACCAGTTTTGCCATGAGAGTCCACCATACCTACCTATGGATTGAATAAGATCCTTCAAGTAAGTTGTCATCGTGCATGCAATAAAACTTGCTTCTTAAATATGTATGATCTATTAGTGCGAAGAAAATAAGCTTTATACGAACTTGTGATAGGGAAGAAATAAAAGCGACAGACTGCATAATAAAGGTCTTTATCACAAGCGGCAATATAAAGTGACGTTCTTTTGCATTAAGATTTTGTGCATCCAACCATAAAAGCGCATGACAACCTATGCTTCCCTCTGCGAAGGGCCTATCTTTTACTTTTATCTTCTACCCTTATACAAGAGTCATGGTGATCATCACCTTTCCTTTTTACACTTTTTCCTTTGGCAAGCACTTTGTGTTGGAACGATGATATATATATATATATATATATATATATATATATATATATATATATATATCCACTTGGATGTAGGTTTTCATAAATTATTATTGTTGACATTACCCTTGAGGTAAAAGGTTGGGAGGCGAAACTATAAGCCCCTATCTTTCTCTATGTCCGATTGAAACTTTGAAACCATAAATATCACATGAGTGTTAGCAATTGTGAAAGATTAAATGATAGTTGAGTGTGTGGAGTTTGCTAAACCAAAGCTCTTACATAGACCCTTCCCAAAAATAAGATGAATTGCAATTGTTTGATGACTAAGAGCATGGTTTGTTAGTTTTGAAGAAAGTTTATGATCTATACTTTAACTTGTTAATAGCTTGTTACTTGATCATGAAAAGTTTCATGAGTTGATCTACTATTATGATATATAATGATGCTTGAAAAAGTGATTGAAACTATCATTGATCAAACTTAAGCGCTTGCTAACATTCACACTTCATAAATTATTTCTTTTATCATTTACCTACTCGAGGATGAGCAAGAATTAAGCTTGGGGATGATGATACGTCTCTGTTTTGATGCTACTCGTTGTCTTGTATCCAACAAGCTTGAGTTTGCTCAATTCGGAGCTCATTTGCAGAAGTTATGGCAGTTCTGGTTTTATTGTTACCCTCTGTTGTCTTCTCCGCAAAATGAAGGACTCCTAGTGTTGCTTATCTAGGGCATGCGGTAGTACTGCTCCTCGGAGCGGTAGTACCGCAGGCCCTTGCGGTAGTACCGCTCTGTGGGAGCGGTAGTACCGTGGCCTCAGGCCAAGCGTAGCTGCTCGAGCGGTAGTAGGGGCGAATGTAATTTTTTACATGCGCGCCCTACACGGTAGTACCGCGCCGCGGGCGCAGTAGTACCGTGGGCTCTGGCTAGGCTTAGCAGCATGAGCGGAAGTAGGGGCGGATGTAATTTTTTACATCCGCGCCCTACGCGGTAGTACCTCTCTTCGTGTGCGGTAGTACCGTGCCGGAGTTTTTGCACAGGTCCTCCCTCAGTGGAAGTAGGCACGGATGTAATTTATTTCATCCGCGCCCTTCCCTGGCTGAGACTTTCCTGCCTTGCGGTAGTACCGCAAGGGGGAGCGGTAGTACCGCGCAAGCGGTAGTACTGCCCCCTAGTCAGGCAAGTTCCGGCCTGTGCTGCTGTCGCGGTAGTACCGTGGTCCTCCATGGTAGTACCGCGCAGCCTCGCGTTAGTACCGCGCAGCCTCGCGGTAGTACCGCGCCCCTGGTGCGGTAGTACCGCGTTGTGCGGGCTGAGTGAGGGGATAACGGTTGGATTTTCTCCCCACCTATAAAAGGGGGTCTTCTTCCCCATTGAGTCTAATATTTTTTGATCTCGTGTTCTTCCCCATTGTTGACCTTCTTCGAGCTTGCTAACTCTCTATCCCTCCATGGATTCTTGCTAGTTTTTGAGGGAAAAGAGAGAGGAGATCTAGATCCACATTTCCACCAATCACTTTCTCCTCTATGCGAGGGGAACCCCTTGGATCTAGTTCTTGGAGTTCTTGGTGTTCTCCTTCTTGTTCTTCCTCTCATTTTCCTCCCTAGCATTAGTTGCTTCGGTGGGATTTGAGAGAGAAGGACTTGGGCACTCCGTGTGCCCTTGCCATTGCATTTGGTGCATCGGTTTGAGTTCTCCATGTGATACGTGGAAGTTACAAGTTGAGAAGCTTATTACTCTTGGGTGCTTGGTGCCCTTGAGCTTGTTCATCTTGGGTGCTTGGGCGCCCCTAGTTAGTTGGTGGTGTTCGGAGCTCAATCATTGTGGTGTAAAGCTCCGGGCAAGCGTGGGGGTCTCCAATTAGGTTGCGGAGATCGCCCCGAGCATTTTGACGGGTACCGGTGACCGCCCTCAAGGGTTGCAAATTTGTACGGGTTCGGTGACCGCCCTCAAGGGTCCCTTAGTGGAATCACGGCATCTTGCATTGTGCGAGGGCGTGAGGAGATTACGGTGGCCCTAGTGGCTTCTTGGGGAGCATTGTGCCTCCACACCGCTCCAAACGGAGATTAGCATCCGCAAGGGTGTGAACTTCGGGATACACCGTCGTCTCCGCGTGCCTCGGTTATCTCTTACCCAAGCCCCTTTACTTATGCACTTTACTTTGTGATAGCCATATTGTTCTTTGTCATATATCTTGCTATCACATAGTTGCTTATCTTGCTTAGCATAAGTTGTTGGTGCACATAGGTGAGCCTAGTTGTTGTAGGTTTTGTGCTTGACAAATTAACCGCTAGGTTTATTCCGCATTTGTTCAAGCCTCTACCGTAATTATTTTAAAATGCCTATTCACCCCCCCCCC
>NC_057807.1:23098426-23102639 GCF_018294505.1 Triticum aestivum | reverse complement strand
AGGCGACATCCTCGATCTTTCACCACCGTCGACCTCCTCCAGCCTCCACCACGGGGTCCTGTTCATCCAGAGGCAATGCCACCGCTCACTGTTCATCCAAACCCCCCCCCTGCAACGCTCACTGTTCATCCAATCGATCATCTTTAGTTAACAGCAGTAGCAAAGGAATCGCTCGATTGGGTTCAGTTAACAGCCATCGATCGATCGCTCGGGTTCAGTAACGCGTAGCCTGCAGTGCAATCGCTCGGGTTCAGTTAGAGCCCAACGCCTCGCTCGGATTCAGTTAGAGCCCAACGCCTCGCTCGGATTCAGTTAGAGCCAACGCCTCGCACACACACGCGTACGTGTACGAGAGAAACGCGCATCGCTCGGCCCCCGACCTCCCACCGTAACTGGCAACTCCTTGAAATTTTCCTTCCCCTCGCTTCTACCACGGTTTTTTCCGTCATGGACGGCCCAAAGAATGTCATGCAGCTGCGTCTCCGGCCCGCCTAGGATGAAAAGCCCATTTTCTGTCATGATTTTTTGTCATAGAAGTAGGAGCCCACCACATCTATCATGATACCGAGTTTTGTCACAATTATCATCATAGAAGTGTCATATGTATGACAGAAAAAAAATTCGTTCGGCCCAAAATGTCATGGATGTGTCTTTTTTTGTAGTAATGGTTGAATGAATTGAATATTATAAAATCAAAATTTATATATGTTTCATATGCTTATAACATGGGGAGTAATGACTTCACACATAATAAGTATAGGTAGTAAACTTATTGAAAGTCAGCAAACGCGGCATTGGTCACTTGAACAATTCATGAAAGAATATTAAAGGAAGAGAGATTTCACATATAAATATACTATCTTGGACATATTTTGTAACTGTGAGCACTCATTAAAATATGACATGCTAAAAGGTTGATGTTGGACAAGGAAGACAACTTAATGGGTATGTTTTCCTATATCCTAAACGTTATATTGTCTTGGATCATCCAACATGTTGAGCTTGCTTTCCCTCTCATGCTAGCCAAATTTTTTGCATCAAGTAGAGATACTACTTGTGCTTCCAAACATCCCTTAAACCAGTTTTGCCATGAGAGTCCACCATACCTACCTATGGATTGAATAAGATCCTTCAAGTAAGTTGTCATCGTGCATGCAATAAAACTTGCTTCTTAAATATGTATGATCTATTAGTGCGAAGAAAATAAGCTTTATACGAACTTGTGATAGGGAAGAAATAAAAGCGACAGACTGCATAATAAAGGTCTTTATCACAAGCGGCAATATAAAGTGACGTTCTTTTGCATTAAGATTTTGTGCATCCAACCATAAAAGCGCATGACAACCTATGCTTCCCTCTGCGAAGGGCCTATCTTTTACTTTTATCTTCTACCCTTATACAAGAGTCATGGTGATCATCACCTTTCCTTTTTACACTTTTTCCTTTGGCAAGCACTTTGTGTTGGAACGATGATATATATATATATATATATATATATATATATATATATATATATATATATCCACTTGGATGTAGGTTTTCATAAATTATTATTGTTGACATTACCCTTGAGGTAAAAGGTTGGGAGGCGAAACTATAAGCCCCTATCTTTCTCTATGTCCGATTGAAACTTTGAAACCATAAATATCACATGAGTGTTAGCAATTGTGAAAGATTAAATGATAGTTGAGTGTGTGGAGTTTGCTAAACCAAAGCTCTTACATAGACCCTTCCCAAAAATAAGATGAATTGCAATTGTTTGATGACTAAGAGCATGGTTTGTTAGTTTTGAAGAAAGTTTATGATCTATACTTTAACTTGTTAATAGCTTGTTACTTGATCATGAAAAGTTTCATGAGTTGATCTACTATTATGATATATAATGATGCTTGAAAAAGTGATTGAAACTATCATTGATCAAACTTAAGCGCTTGCTAACATTCACACTTCATAAATTATTTCTTTTATCATTTACCTACTCGAGGATGAGCAAGAATTAAGCTTAGGGATGATGATAAGTCTCTGTTTTGATGCTACTCGTTGTCTTGTATCCAACAAGCTTGAGTTTGCTCAATTCGGAGCTCATTTGCAGAAGTTATGGCAGTTCTGGTTTTATTGTTACCCTCTGTTGTCTTCTCCGCAAAATGAAGGACTCCTAGTGTTGCTTATCTGGGGCATGCGGTAGTACTGCTCCTCGAAGCGGTAGTACCGCAGGCCCTTGCGGTAGTACCGCTCTGTGGGAGCGGTAGTACCGTGGCCTCAGGCCAGGCGTAGCTGCTCGAGCGGTAGTAGGGGCGGATGTAATTTTTTAGATCCGCGCCCTACGCGGTAGTACCGTGCCGCGAGCGCGGTAGTACCGTGGGCTCTGGCTAGGCTTAGCAGCATGAGCGGAAGTAGGGGCGGATGTAATTTTTTACATCCGCGCCCTACGCGGTAGTACCTCTCTTCGTGTGCGGTAGTACCGTGCCGGAGTTTTTGCACAGGTCCTCCCTCAGTGGAAGTAGGCACGGATGTAATTTATTTCATCTGCGCCCTTCCCAGGCTGAGACTTTCCTGCCTTGCGGTAGTACCGCAAGGGGGAGTGGTAGTACCGCGCAAGCGGTAGTACTGCCCCCTAGTCAGGCAAGTTCCGGCCTGTGCTGCTGTCGCGGTAGTACCGTGGTCCTCCACGGTAGTACCGCGCAGCCTCGCGGTAGTACCGCGCCCCTGGTGCGGTAGTACCGCGTTGTGCGGGCTGAGTGAGGGGATAACGGTTGGATTTTCTCCCCACCTATAAAAGGGGGTCTTCTTCCCCATTGAGTCTAATCTTTTTTGAGCTCGTGTTCTTCCCCATTGTTGACCTTCTTCGAGCTTGCTAACTCTCAATCCCTCTATGGATTCTTGCTAGTTTTTGAGGGAAAAGAGAGAGGAGATCTAGATCCACATTTCCACCAATCACTTTCTCCTCTATGTGAGGGGAACCCCTTGGATCTAGTTCTTGGAGTTCTTGGTGTTCTCCTTCTTGTTCTTCCTCTCATTTTCCTCCCTAGCATTAGTTGCTTCGGTGGGATTTGAGAGAGAAGGACTTGGGCACTCCGTGTGCCCTTGCCATTGCATTTGGTGCATCGGTTTGAGTTCTCCATGTGATAGATGGAAGTTACAAGTTGAGAAGCTTATTACTCTTGGGTGCTTGGTGCCCTTGAGCTTGTTCATCTTGGGTGCTTGGGTGCCCCTAGTTAGTTGGTGGTGTTCGGAGCTCAATCATTGTGGTGTAAAGCTCCGGGCAAGCGTCGGGGTCTCCAATTAGGTTGCGGAGATCGCCCCGAGCATTTTGACGGGTACCGGTGACCGCCCTCAAGGGTTGCAAATTTGTACGGGTTCGGTGACCGCCCTCAAGGGTCCCTTAGTGGAATCACGGCATCTTGCATTGTGCGAGGGCGTGAGGAGATTACGGTGGCCCTAGTGGCTTCTTGGGGAGCATTGTGCCTCCACACCGCTCCAAACGGAGATTAGCATCCGCAAGGGTGTGAACTTCGGGATACACCATCGTCTCCGCGTGCCTCGGTTATCTCTTACCCAAGCCCCTTTACTTATGCACTTTACTTTGTGATAGCCATATTGTTCTTTGTCATATATCTTGCTATCACATAGTTGCTTATCTTGCTTAGCATAAGTTGTTGGTGCACATAGGTGAGCCTAGTTGTTGTAGGTTTTGTGCTTGACAAATTAACCGCTAGGTTTATTCCGCATTTGTTCAAGCCTCTACCGTAATTATTTTAAAATGCCTATTCACCCCCCCCCCTCTAGGCGACATCCTCGATCTTTCACCACCGTCGACCTCCTCCAGCCTCCACCACGGGGTCCTGTTCATCCAGAGGCAACGCCACCGCTCACTGTTCATCCAAACCCCCCCTGCAACGCTCACTGTTCATCCAATCGATCGGCTTTAGTTAACAGCAGTAGCGAAGGAATCGCTCGATTGGGTTCAGTTAACAGCCATCGATCGATCGCTCGGGTTCAGTAACGCGTAGCCTGCAGTGCAATCGCTCGGGTTCAGTTAGAGCCCAACGCCTCGCTCGGATTCAGTTAGAGCCCAACGCCTCGCTCGGATTCAGTTAGAGCCAACGCCTCGCACACACACGCGTACGTGTACGAGAGAAACGCGCATCGCTCGGCCCCCGACCTCCCACCGTAACTGGCAACTCCCTGAAATTTTCCTCCCCCTCGCTTCTAC
>NC_057807.1:23080638-23098416 GCF_018294505.1 Triticum aestivum | reverse complement strand
GTAGTAATGGTTGAATGAATTGAATATTATAAAATCAAAATTTATATATGTTTCATATGCTTATAACATGGGGAGTAATGACTTCACACATAATAAGTATAGGTAGTAAACTTATTGAAAGTCAGCAAACGCAGCATTGGTCACTTGAACAATTCATGAAAGAATATTAAAGGAAGAGAGATTTCACATATAAATATACTATCTTGGACATATTTTGTAACTGTGAGCACTCATTAAAATATGACATGCTAAAAGGTTGATGTTGGACAAGGAAGACAACTTAATGGGTATGTTTTCCTATATCCTAAACGTTATATTGTCTTGGATCATCCAACATGTTGAGCTTGCTTTCCCTCTCATGCTAGCCAAATTTTTTGCATCAAGTAGAGATACTACTTGTGCTTCCAAACATCCCTTAAACCAGTTTTGCCATGAGAGTCCACCATACCTACCTATGGATTGAATAAGATCCTTCAAGTAAGTTGTCATTGTGCATGCAATAAAAATTGCTTCTTAAATATGTATGATCTATTAGTGCGAAGAAAATAAGATTTATACGAACTTGTGATAGGGAAGAAATAAAAGCGACAGACTGCATAATAAAGGTCTTTATCACAAGCGGCAATATAAAGTGACATTCTTTTGCATTAAGATTTTGTGCATCCAACCATAAAAGCGCATGACAACCTATGCTTCCCTCTGCGAAGGGCCTATCTTTTACTTTTATCTTCTACCCTTATACAAGAGTCATGGTGATCATCACCTTTCCTTTTTACACTTTTTCCTTTGGCAAGCACTTTGTGTTGGAACGATGATATATATATATATATATATATATATATATATATATATATATATATATATATATATCCACTTGGATGTAGGTTTTCATAAATTATTGTTGTTGACATTACCCTTGAGGTAAAAGGTTGGGAGGCGAAACTATAAGCCCCTATCTTTCTCTATGTCCGATTGAAACTTTTAAACCATAAATATCACATGAGTGTTAGCAATTGTGAAAGATTAAATGATAGTTGAGTGTGTGGAGTTTGCTAAACCAAAGCTCTTACATAGACCCTTCCCAAAAATAAGATGAATTGCAATTGTTTGATGACTAAGAGCATGGTTTGTTAGTTTTGAAGAAAGTTTATGATCTATACTTTAACTTGTTAATAGCTTGTTACTTGATCATGAAAAGTTTCATGAGTTGATCTACTATTATGATATATAATGATGCTTGAAAAAGTGATTGAAACTATCATTGATCAAACTCAAGCGCTTGCTAACATTCACACTTCATAAATTATTTCTTTTATCATTTACCTACTCGAGGATGAGCAAGAATTAAGCTTGGGGATGATGATACGTCTCTGTTTTGATGCTACTCGTTGTCTTGTATCCAACAAGCTTGAGTTTGCTCAATTCGGAGCTCATTTGCAGAAGTTATGGCAGTTCTGGTTTTATTGTTACCCTCTGTTGTCTTCTCCGCAAAATGAAGGACTCTTAGTGTTGCTTATCTGGGGCATGCGGTAGTACTGCTCCTCGGAGCGGTAGTACCGCAGGCCCTTGCGGTAGTACCGCTCTGTGGGAGCGGTAGTACCGTGGCCTTAGGCCAGGCGCAGCTGCTCGAGCGGTAGTAGGGGCGGATGTAATTTTTTACATCCGCACCCTACGCGGTAGTACCGCGCCGCGGGCGCGGTAGTACCATGGGCTCTGGCTAGGCTTAGCAGCATGAGCGGAAGTAGGGGCGGATGTAATTTTTTACATCCGCGCCCTACGCGGTAGTACCTCTCTTCGTGTGCGGTAGTACCGTGCCGGAGTTTTTGCGCAGGTCCTCCCTCAGTGGAAGTAGGCACGGATGTAATTTATTTCATCCGCGCCCTTCCCAGGCTGAGACTTTCCTGCCTTGCGGTAGTACCACAAGGGGGAGCGGTAGTACCGCGCAAGCGGTAGTACTGCCCCCTAGTCAGGCAAGTTCCGGCCTGTGCTGCTGTCGCGGTAGTACCGTGGTCCTCCACGGTAGTACCGCGCAGCCTCGCGGTAGTACCGCGCCCCTGGTGCGGTAGTACCGCGTTGTGCGGGCTGAGTGAGGGGATAACGGTTGGATTTTCTCCCCACCTATAAAAGGGGGTCTTCTTCCCCATTGAGTCTAATCTTTTTTGAGCTCGTGTTCTTCCCCATTGTTGACCTTCTTCGAGCTTGCTAACTCTCAATCCCTCCATGGATTCTTGCTAGTTTTTGAGGGAAAAGAGAGAGGAGATCTAGATCCACATTTCCACCAATCACTTTCTCCTCTATGTGAGGGGAACCCCTTGGATCTAGTTCTTGGAGTTCTTGGTGTTCTCCTTCTTGTTCTTCCTCTCATTTTCCTCCCTAGCATTAGTTGCTTCGGTGGGATTTGAGAGAGAAGGACTTGGGCACTCCGTGTGCCCTTGCCATTGCATTTGGTGCATCGGTTTGAGTTCTCCATGTGATACGTGGAAGTTGCAAGTTGAGAAGCTTATTACTCTTGGGTGCTTGGTGCCCTTGAGCTTGTTCATCTTGGGTGCTTGGGCGCCCCTAGTTAGTTGGTGGTGTTCGGAGCTCAACCATTGTGGTGTAAAGCTCCGGGCAAGCATCGGGGTCTCCAATTAGGTTGCGGAGATCGCCCCGAGCATTTTGACGAGTACCGGTCACCGCCCTCAAGGGTTGCAAATTTGTACGTGTTCGGTGACCGCCCTCAAGGGTCCCTTAGTGGAATCACGGCATCTTGCATTGTGCGAGGGCGTGAGGAGATTACGGTGGCCCTAGTGGCTTCTTGGGGAGCATTGTGCCTCCACACCGCTCCAAACGGAGATTAGCATCCGCAAGGGTGTGAACTTTGGGATACACCGTCGTCTCCGCGTGCCTCGGTTATCTCTTACCCAAGCCCCTTTACTTATGCACTTTACTTTGTGATAGCCATATTGTTCTTTGTCATATATCTTGCTATCACATAGTTGCTTATCTTGCTTAGCATAAGTTGTTGGTGCACATAGGTGAGCCTAGTTGTTGTAGGTTTTGTGCTTGATAAATTAACCGCTAGGTTTATTCCGCATTTGTTCAAGCCTCTACCGTAATTATTTTAAAATGCCTATTCACCCCCCCCCCTCTAGGCGACATCCTCGATCTTTCACCACCGTCGACCTCCTCCAGCCTCCACCACGGGGTCCTGTTCATCCAGAGGCAACGCCACCGCTCCCTGTTCATCCAAAACCCCCTGCAACGCTCACTGTTCATCCAATCGATCGGCTTTAGTTAACAGCAGTAGCGAAGGAATCGCTCGATTGGGTTCAGTTAACAGCCATCGGTCGATCGCTCGGGTTCAGTAATGCGTAGCCTGCAATGCAATCACTCGGGTTCAGTTAGAGCCCAACGCCTCGCTCGGATTCAGTTAGAACCCAACGCCTCGCTCGGATTCAGTTAGAGCCAACGCCTCGCACACACACGCGTACGTGTACGAGAGAAATGCGCATCGCTCGGCCCCCGACCTCCCACCGTAACTGGCAACTCCCTGAAATTTTCCTCCCCCTCGCTTCTACCACGGTTTTTTCCGTCATGGACGGCCCAAAGAATGTCATGCAGCTGCATCTCCGGCCCGCCTAGGATGAAAAGCCCATTTTCTGTCATGATTTTTTGTCATAGAAGTAGGAGCCCACCACATCTATCATGATACCGAGTTTTGTCACAATTATCATCATAGAAGTGTCATATGTATGACAGAAAAAAATTCGTTCGGCCCAAAATGTCATGGATGTGTCTTTTTTGTAGTAATGGTTGAATGAATTGAATATTATAAAATCAAAATTTATATATGTTTCATATGCTTATAACATGGGGAGTAATGACTTCACACATAATAAGTATAGGTAGTAAACTTATTGAAAGTCAGCAAACGCAGCATTGGTCACTTGAACAATTCATGAAAGAATATTAAAGGAAGAGAGATTTCACATATAAATATACTATCTTGGACATATTTTGTAACTGTGAGCACTCATTAAAATATGACATGCTAAAAGGTTGATGTTGGACAAGGAAGACAACTTAATGGGTATGTTTTCCTATATCCTAAACGTTATATTGTCTTGGATCATCCAACATGTTGAGCTTGCTTTCCCTCTCATGCTAGCCAAATTTTTTGCATCAAGTAGAGATACTACTTGTGCTTCCAAACATCCCTTAAACCAGTTTTGCCATGAGAGTCCACCATACCTACCTATGGATTGAATAAGATCCTTCAAGTAAGTTGTCATCATGCATGCAATAAAAATTGCTTCTTAAATATGTATGATCTATTAGTGCGAAGAAAATAAGCTTTATACGAACTTGTGATAGGGAAGAAATAAAAGCGACAGACTGCATAATAAAGGTCTTTATCACAAGCGGCAATATAAAGTGACGTTCTTTTGCATTAAGATTTTGTGCATCCAACCATAAAAGCGCATGACAACCTATGCTTCCCTCTGCGAAGGGCCTATCTTTTACTTTTATCTTCTACCCTTATACAAGAGTCATGGTGATCATCACCTTTCCTTTTTACACTTTTTCCTTTGGCAAGCACTTTGTGTTGGAATGATATATATATATATATATATATATATATATATATCCACTTGGATGTAGGTTTTCATAAATTATTATTGTTGACATTACCCTTGAGGTAAAAGGTTGGGAGGCGAAACTATAAGCCCCTATCTTTCTCTATGTCCGATTGAAACTTTGAAACCATAAATATCACATGAGTGTTAGCAATTGTGAAAGATTAAATGATAGTTGAGTGTGTGGAGTTTGCTAAACCAAAGCTCTTACATAGACCCTTCCCATAAATAAGATGAATTGCAATTGTTTGATGACTAAGAGCATGGTTTGTTAGTTTTGAAGAAAGTTTATGATCTATACTTTAACTTGTTAATAGCTTGTTACTTGATCATGAAAAGTTTCATGAGTTGATCTACTATTATGATATATAATGATGCTTGAAAAAGTGATTGAAACTATCATTGATCAAACTTAAGCGCTTGCTAACATTCACACTTCATAAATTATTTCTTTTATCATTTACCTACTCGAGGATGAGCAAGAATTAAGCTTGGGGATGATGATACGTCTCTGTTTTGATGCTACTCGTTGTCTTGTATCCAACAAGCTTGAGTTTGCTCAATTCGGAGCTCATTTGCAGAAGTTATGGCAGTTCTGGTTTTATTGTTACCCTCTGTTGTCTTCTCCGCAAAATGAAGGACTCCTAGTGTTGCTTATCTGGGGCATGCGGTAGTACTGCTCCTCGGAGCGGTAGTACCGCAGGCCCTTGCGGTAGTACCGCTCTGTGGGAGCGGTAGTACCGTGGCCTCAGGCCAGGTGGAGCTGCTCGAGCGGTAGTAGGGGCGGATGTAATTTTTTACATCCGCGCCCTACGCGGTAGTACCGCGCCGCGGGCGCGGTAGTACCGTGGGCTCTGGCTAGGCTTAGCAGCATGAGCGGAAGTAGGGGCGGATGTAATTTTTTACATCCGCGCCCTACGCGGTAGTACCGCTCTTCGTGTGCGGTAGTACCGTGCCGGAGTTTTTGCGCAGGTCCTCCCTCAGTGGAAGTAGGCACGGATGTAATTTATTTCATCCGCGCCCTTCCCAGGCTGAGACTTTCCTGCCTTGCGGTAGTACCGCAAGGGGGAGCGGTAGTACCGCGCAAGCGGTAGTACTGCCCCCTAGTCAGGCAAGTTCCGGCCTGTGCTGCTGTCGCGGTAGTACCGTGGTCCTCCACGGTAGTACCGCGTAGCCTCGCGGTAGTACCGCGCCCCTGGTGCGGTAGTACCGCGTTGTGCGGGCTGAGTGAGGGGATAACGGTTGGATTTTCTCCCCACCTATAAAATGGGGTCTTCTTCCCCATTGATTCTAATCTTTTTTGAGCTCGTGTTCTTCCCCATTGTTGACCTTCTTCGAGCTTGCAAACTCTCAATCCCTCCATGGATTCTTGCTAGTTTTTGAGGGAAAAGAGAGAGGAGATCTAGATCCACATTTGCACCAATCACTTTCTCCTCTATGTGAGGGGAACCCCTTGGATCTAGTTCTTGGAGTTCTTGGTGTTCTCCTTCTTGTTCTTCCTCTCATTTTCCTCCCTAGCATTAGTTGCTTCGGTGGGATTTGAGAGAGAAGGACTTGGGCACTCCGTGTGCCCTTGCCATTGCATTTGGTGCATCGGTTTGAGTTCTCCATGTGATACGTGGAAGTTACAAGTTGAGAAGCTTATTACTCTTGGGTGCTTGGTGCCCTTGAGCTTGTTCATCTTGGGTGCTTGGGTGCCCCTAGTTAGTTGGTGGTGTTCGGAGCTCAATCATTGTGGTGTAAAGCTCCAGGCAAGCGTCGCGGTCTCCAATTAGGTTGCGGAGATCGCCCCGAGCATTTTGACGGGTACCGGTGACCGCCCTCAAGGGTTGCAAATTTGTACGGGTTCGGTGACCACCCTCAAGGGTCCCTTAGTGGAATCACGGCATCTTGCATTGTGCGAGGGCGTGAGGAGATTACGGTGGCCCTAGTGGCTTCTTGGGGAGCATTGTGCCTCCACACCGCTCCAAACGGAGAATAGCATCCGCAAGGGTGTGAACTTCGGGATACACCGTCGTCTCCGCGTGCCTCGGTTATCTCTTACCCAAGCCCCTTTACTTATGCACTTTACTTTGTGATAGCCATATTGTTCTTTGTCATATATCTTGCTATCACATAGTTGCTTATCTTGCTTAGCATAAGTTGTTGGTGCACATAGGTGAGCCTAGTTGTTGTAGGTTTTGTGCTTGACAAATTAACCGCTAGGTTTATTCCGCATTTGTTCAAGCCTCTACCGTAATTATTTTAAAATGCCTATTCACCCCCCCCCCTCTAGGCGACATCCTCGATCTTTCACCACCGTCGACCTCCTCCAGCCTCCACCACGGGGTCCTGTTCATCCAGAGGCAATGCTACCGCTCACTGTTCATCCAAAACCCCCTGCAACGCTCACTGTTCATCCAATCGATCGGCTTTAGTTAACAGCAGTAGCGAAGGAATCGCTCGATTGGGTTCAGTTAACAGCCATCGGTCGATCGCTCGGGTTCAGTAATGCGTAGCCTGCAATGCAATCGCTCGGGTTCAGTTAGAGCCCAACGCCTCGCTCGGATTCAGTTAGAACCCAACGCCTCGCTCGGATTCAGTTAGAGCCAACGCCTCGCACACACACGCGTACGTGTACGAGAGAAATGCGCATCGCTCGGCCCCCGACCTCCCACCGTAACTGGCAACTCCCTGAAATTTTCCTCCCCCTCGCTTCTACCACGGTTTTTTCCGTCATGGACGGCCCAAAGAATGTCATGCAGCTGCGTCTCCGGCCCGCCTAGGATGAAAAGCCCATTTTCTGTCATGATTTTTTGTCATAGAAGTAGGAGCCCACCACATCTATCATGATACCGAGTTTTGTCACAATTATCATCATAGAAGTGTCATATGTATGACAGAAAAAAAATTCGTTCGGCCCAAAATGTCATGGATGTGTCTTTTTTGTAGTAATGGTTGAATGAATTGAATATTATAAAATCAAAATTTATATATGTTTCATATGCTTATAACATGGGGAGTAATGACTTCACACATAATAAGTATAGGTAGTAAACTTATTGAAAGTCAGCAAACGCAGCATTGGTCACTTGAACAATTCATGAAAGAATATTAAAGGAAGAGAGATTTCACATATAAATATACTATCTTGGACATATTTTGTAACTGTGAGCACTCATTAAAATATGACATGCTAAAAGGTTGATGTTGGACAAGGAAGACAACTTAATTGGTATGCTTTCCTATATCCTAAACGTTATATTGTCTTGGATCATCCAACATGTTGAGCTTGCTTTCCCTCTCATGCTAGCCAAATTTTTTGCATCAAGTAGAGATACTACTTGTGCTTCCAAACATCCCTTAAACCAGTTTTGCCATGAGAGTCCACCATACCTACCTATGGATTGAATAAGATCCTTCAAGTAAGTTGTCATCGTGCATGCAATAAAAATTGCTTCTTAAATATGTATGATCTATTAGTGCGAAGAAAATAAGCTTTATACGAACTTGTGATAGGGAAGAAATAAAAGCGACAGACTGCATAATAAAGGTCTTTATCACAAGCGGCAATATAAAGTGACGTTCTTTTGCATTAAGATTTTGTGCATCCAACCATAAAAGCGCATGACAACCTATGCTTCCCTCTGCGAAGGGCCTATCTTTTACTTTTATCTTCTACCCTTATACAAGAGTCATGGTGATCATCACCTTTCCTTTTTACACTTTTTCCTTTGGCAAGCACTTTGTGTTGGAACGATGATATATATATATATATATATATATATATATATATATATATATATATATATCCACTTGGATGTAGGTTTTCATAAATTATTATTGTTGACATTACCCTTGAGGTAAAAGGTTGGGAGGCGAAACTATAAGCCCCTATCTTTCTCTATGTCCGATTGAAACTTTGAAACCATAAATATCACATGAGTGTTAGCAATTGTGAAAGATTAAATGATAGTTGAGTGTGTGGAGTTTGCTAAACCAAAGCTCTTACATAGACCCTTCCCAAAAATAAGATGAATTGCAATTGTTTGATGACTAAGAGCATGGTTTGTTAGTTTTGAAGAAAGTTTATGATCTATACTTTAACTTGTTAATAGCTTGTTACTTGATCATGAAAAGTTTCATGAGTTGATCTACTATTATGATATATAATGATGCTTGAAAAAGTGATTGAAACTATCATTGATCAAACTTAAGCGCTTGCTAACATTCACACTTCATAAATTATTTCTTTTATCATTTACCTACTCGAGGATGAGCAAGAATTAAGCTTGGGGATGATGATACGTCTCCAACGTATCTATAATTTATGAAGCATTCATGCCATGTTTACAATAATTTTATATGATTTTGGTATGATTTGATTAGAACTAACCCAGACTGACGCTGTTTTCAGCAGAACTACCGTGGTGTTGTTTTTGTGCAGAAATAAAAGTTCTCGGAATGCGCTGAAAATCAATAGAGATTTTTTGGGAAAATATAAAAACTACTGGAACAAAAATCTACCGGAGGGGGGTCCTGTGGGCTCCACGAGGGTGGGGGGCGCACCCACCCCCCCTAGGGCGCGCCCATGTGCCTCGTGGACTCCCTGTGGGGCCCCTTGACTTGTCCTCGACGCCAACCTCTTCTATAAATACCCAAACCCATTGTTGGGGAACGTAGCAGAAATTCAAAATTTTCTATGCATCACCAAGATCAATCTATGGAGATTCTAGCAACAAGAGAGGGAGAGGATGAGTGCATCTTCATACCCTTGAAGATTGCGATGCGGAAGCGTTACAAGAACACGGATGAGGGAGTCGTACTTGCAGTGATTCAAATCGTGGAAGATCCGATCTAATGCCGAACGGATGGCGCCTCCGCGTTCAACACACGTACAGCCCGAGGACGTCTCCTCCTTCTTGATCCAGCAAGGGGAGAGAAGAAGTTGAGGGAGAGCTCCGGCAGCATGACGACGTGGTGGTGGAGCTTGCAGTTCTCCGGCAGGGCTTCGCCAAGCACTACCGAGGAGGAGGTGGAGTTGGAGAGGGGGAGGGCTGCGCCAGGGGCAAGGGTGAAGCTCCCATGCGCCTCCCCACTATATATAGGGCTGGAGGGAGCTGGTTTCTTGCCCTCCAAGTCCATTGGGGCGTTGGCAAAGGTGGGAGGAAAGAAATCCCATCATTTCCTTCCCCACCGATTGTTATCCCCTTTTTTAGGGATCTTGATCTTATCCCTTCGGGATATGATCTTATTCCTTCTAAGGGGGGATCTTGGTGCGCCTTGACCAGGGGTGTGGGGCCTTGCCCCCACTACCCACGTTCATGTGGGTCCCCCCATGCAGGTGGGCCCCACTCCGAAACCTTCTAGAACCTTCCCGGTACAATACCGAAAAATCCCGAACATTTTCCGGTGGCCAAAATAGGACTTCCCATATATAAATCTTTACCTCCGGACCATTCCGGAACTCCTCGTGACATCCGGGATCTCATCCGGGACTCCGAACAACATTGGGTAACTGCACACTAATTCCCATAACAACTCTAGCGTCACTGAACCTTAAGTGTGTAGACCCTACGGGTTCGGCAATCATGCAGTCATGACCGAGACAGCTCTCTGGCCAATAACCAGCAGCGGGATCTGGATACCCATGTTGTCTCCCACATGTTCCGCGATGATCTCATCGGATGAACCACAATATCAAGGATTCAAGCAATCCCGTATACAATTCCCTTTGTCAATCGGTACGTTACTTGCCCGAGATTCGATCGCCGGTATCCCAATACCTCGTTCAATCTCGTTACCGGCAAGTCACTTTACTCGTTCCGTAATGCATGATCCCGTGACTAACTACTTAGTCACATTGAGCTCATTATGATGATGCGTTACTGAGTGGGCCCAGAGATACCTCTCCATCTCACGGAGTGACAAATCCCAGTCTCGATTCGTGCCAACCCAACAGACAATTTTGGAGATACCCGTAGTGCACCTTTATAGCCACCCAGTTATGTTGTGACGTTTGCCACACCCAAAGCATTCCTACGGTATCCGGGAGTTGCACAATCTCATGGTCTAAGGAAATGATACTTGACATTAGAAAAGCTTTTAGCAAACAAACTACACAATCTTGTGCTATGCTTAGGATTGGGTCTTGTCCATCACATCATTCTCCTAATGATGTGATCCCATTATCAATGACATCCAATGTCCATGGTCAGGAAACCATGACCATCTGTTGATCAACGAGCTAGTCAACTAGAGGCTCACTAGGGACATGTTGTGGTCTATGTATTCACACATGTATTGCGGTTTCCGGTCAATACAATTATAGCATGAATAATAGACAATTATCATGAACAAGGAAATACAATAATAACCATTTTATTATTGCCTCTAGGGCATATTTCCAACAGTCTCCCACTTGCACTAGAGTCAATAATCTAGTTCACATCACTATGTGATTGTAATGAATCGACACCCTTGGGGTTTGATCATATCTCGCTTGTGAGAGAGGTTATTAGTCAACGGATCTGAACCTTTCAGATCCGTGTGTGCTTTGCAAATCTCTATGTCATCTCCTAGATGCACCTACCACACTCTATTTGGAGCTATTCCAAACTGTTCTACTATACGAATCTGGTTTACTACTCAGAATAATCCGGATTAGTGTAAAAGTTTGCATCGGCGTAACCCTTTATGACGAACTCTTTTACCACCTCCATAACCGAGAAAATTCCTTAGTCCACTAGTTACTAAGGATAAGTTTGACCGCTGTCATGTGATCTATTCCTGGATCACTCTTGTACCCCTTGACTGACTCATGGCAAGGCACACTTCAGGTGTGGTACACAACATAGCATACTATAGAGCCTACGTCTGAAGCATAGGGGACGACCTTCGTCCTTTCTCTCTCTTCTGACGTGGCCATGTCTTGAGTCTTACTCAATATTCACACCTTATAACACAGCCAAGAACTCCTTCTTTGCTGATCTATTTTGAACTCCTTCAAAATCTTGTCACGGTATGTATTTATTTGAAAGTACTATTAAGTGTTTTTGATCTATCCTTATAGATCTTGATGCCCAATGTTCAAGTAGCTTAATCCAGGTTTTCCATTGAAAAACACTTTTCAGATAACCCTATATGTTGTCCAGAAATTCTACATCATTTCCGATCAACAATATGTCAACAACATATACTCATCAGAAATTCTTTAGTGCTCCCACTCACTTCTTTGGAAATACAAGTTTCTCATAAACTTTGTATAAACCCAAAATCTTTGATCATCTCATCAAAGCGTATATTCCAACTCCGAGATGCTTACTCCAGTCCTTAGAAGGATTGTTGGAGCTTTGCATACTTGTTAGCATCTTTCAGGATTGTCAAAACCTTCTGGTTGTATCACATACAACCTTTCCTCAAGAAAATTGTCGAGGAAACAATGTTTTGACATCCTATCTGCAAGATTTCATAAATAATGCAGTAACTGCTAATATAATTCCAACAGACTCTTAGCATCGCTACGAATGAGAAAGTCTCATCGCAGTCAACTCCTTGAACTTGTCAGAAAACATCTTAACGACAAGTCGAGCTTTCTTAATGGTGATACTTACCATCATTGTTCGTCTTCCTTTTAAAATCCATCTGTACCCAACAGCCTTACGACCATCAAGTAGTTCTTCCAAAGTCTATAATTTGTTTTCATGCATGGATCCTCTCTCAGATTTTATGGCCTCGAGCCATTCCTCGGAATCCGGGCCCACCATCGCTTCTCCATAGCTCGTAGGTTCATTGTTGTCTAGCAACATGACCTCCAAGACAGGATTACATACCACTTTGAAGCAACATGCATCCTTGTCGACCTACGAGGTTCGGTAGTGACTTGATCTGAAGTTTCATGATCACTATCATAAGCTTCTACTTCAATTGGTATAGGTGCCACAGGAACAACTTCATGTGCCCTGCTACACACTAGTTAAAGTGATGGTTCAACAACCTCATCAAGTCTCCACCATCCTCCCACTCAATTCTTTCAAGAGAAACCTTTCCTCGAGAAAGGACCCGTTTTTAGAAACAATCACTTTTGCTTTCGGATCTGAAATAGGAGGTATACCCAACTGTTTTGGGTGTCCTATGAAGATGTATTTATCCGCTTTGGGTTCGAGCTTATCAGGATGAAACTTTTTCACATAAGCGTCGCAGCCCCAAACTTTCAAGAAACGATGGCTTAGGTTTCTCTAAACCATATTTCATATGGTGTCCTCTCAACGGAATTACGTGGTGCCCTATTTAAAGTGAATGTGGTTGTCTCTAATGCCTAACCCATGAACGATAGTGGTAATTCGATAAGAGACATCATGGTATGCCCCATATCCAATAGGGTGCATCTATGATGTTCGGACACACCATCACACTATGGTGTTCCAGGCGGTGTTAGTTGTGAAACAATTTCCACAATGTCTCAATTGTGTACCAAACTCGCAACTCAGATATTCATCTCTATGATCATATCATAGACATTTTATCCTCTTGTCACGAAGATCTTCAACTTCACTCTGAAATTACTTGATCCTTTCAATAATTCAGACTTGTGTTTCATCAAGTAAATATACTCAACATCTACTCAAATCATCTGTGAAGTAAGAACATAACGATATCCACTGCATGCCTCGGCACTCATTGGACTGCACACATCAAAATGTGTTACTTCCAACAAGTTGCTTTTTTTGTTCCATCTTACTGAAAACGAGGCTTTTCAGTCATCTTGCCCATGTGGTATGATTTGCATGTCTCAAGTGATTTAAAATCAAGTGAGTCCAAACGATCCATCTGCATGGAGTTTCTTCATGCGTACATATCAATAGACATGGTTCGCATGTCTCAAACTTTTCAAAAAATGAGTGAGTCCAAAGATCCATCAACATGGAGTTTCTTCATGTGTTTTATACCAATATGACTTACATGGCAGTGCCACAAGTAGGTGGTACTATCATTACTATCTTATATATTTTGGCATGAACATGTGTATCACTACGATCGAGATTCAGTAAACCATTCATTTTAGGTGCAAGACCATTGAAGGTATTATTCAAATAAACAGAGTAACCATTATTCTCCTTAAATGAATAACCGTATTGCGATAGACATAATCCAATCATGTCTATGCTCAACGCAAACACCAAATAACAATTATTTAGGTTTAACACCGATCCCGATGGTAGAGGGAGCGTGCGATGTTTGATCACATCAACCTTGGAAATACTTCCAACACATATCGTCACCTCGCCTTTAGCTAGTCTCCGTTTATTCCGTAGCCTTTTATTTCGAGTTACTAACACTTAGCAACCGAACCGGTATCTATTACCATGGTGCTACTAGGAGTAATAGTAGAGTACACATTAATATAATGTATATCCAATATACTTCTGTCGACCTTGCCTGCCTTCTTATCTACCAAGTATCTAGGGTAATTCTGCTCCAGTGACCATTCCCCTTATTACAGAAGCACTTAGTCTCAGGTTTGGGTTCAACCTTGGGTTTCTTCACTAGAGCAGCAGCTGATTTTCCGTTTCATGAAGTATCCCTTCTTGCCCTTGCCCTTCTTGAAACTAGTGGTTTCACTAACCATCAACAATTGATGCTCCTTCTTGATTTCTACTTTCACGGTGTCAAACATCACGAATATTTCAAGGATTATCATATCTATCCCTGATATGTCATAGTTCATCACGAAGCTCTAGTAGCTTGGTGGCAATGACTTTGGAGAAACATCACTATCTCATCTGGAAGATTAACTCCCACTCGATTCAAGTGATTGTTGTACCCAGACAATCTGAGCACAAGCTCAATGATTGAGCTTTTCTCCCTTAGTTTGTAGGCTAAGAAACTCGTCGGAGGTCTCATACCTCTTGACATGGGCACGAGCCTGAAATCCCAATTTCAGCCCTTGGAACATCTCATATATGTTCCGCGACGTTTCAAAAAACGTCTTCGGCGCCACAATTCTAAACCGTTTAACATTACTGAACTATCATGTAGTCATCAAAATGTGTATGTCAGATGTTCGCAACATCCATAGACGACGTTCGAGGTTCAGCACACCGAGCGGTGCATTAAGGACATAAGCCTTCTGCGCAGCAATGAGGACAATCCTCAGTTTACGGACCCAGTCCGCATAATTGCTACTATCAACTTTCACCTATATTTTCTCTAGGAACATATCTAAACGGTAGAACTAAAGCGTGAGCTTACGACATAATTTGTAAAGACCTTTTTGACTATGTTCATGATAATTAAGTTCATCTAATCACATTATTTGATGAACTCCCACTCAGATAGACATCCCTCTAGTCATCTAAGTGATACATGATCCGAGTCAACTAGGCCGTGTCCGATCATCACGTGAGACAGACTAGTCATCATCGGTGAACATCTTCATGTTGATCGTATCTACTATACGACTCATGTTCGACCTTTCGATCTCTTGTGTTCCGAGGCCATGTCTGTACATGCTAGGCTCGTCAAGTCAACCTAAGTGTTTCACGTGTGTAAATCTGGCTTACACCCGTTTTATGTGAACGTTAGAATCTATCGCACCCGATCATCACGTGGTGCTTCGAAGCAACGATCTTTCGCAATGGTGCACAGTTAGGGGAAACACTTTCTTGAAATTATTATGAGGGGTCATCTTATTTAATACCGTTGTTCTAAGCAAATAAGATGCATAAACATGATTAACATCACATGCAATCAAAAA
Organism: Triticum aestivum; assembly: GCF_018294505.1. Taxonomy (NCBI): domain Eukaryota; kingdom Viridiplantae; phylum Streptophyta; class Magnoliopsida; order Poales; family Poaceae; genus Triticum; species Triticum aestivum. The sequence continues at coordinate 23,083,062 of NC_057807.1, read as the reverse complement.
ATGACATGATATGGCCAATATCATTTTGCTCCTTTTGATTTCCATCTTCGGGGCTCCATGATCATCATCGTCACCGGCATGACACCATGATCTCCATCATCATGATCTCCATCATCGTGTCTCCATGAAGTTGTCTCGCCAACTATTACTTCTACTACTATGGCTAACGGTTTAGCATAAAGTAAAGTAATTACATGGCATTGTTCAATGACACGCAGGTCATACAATAAATTAAGACAACTCCTATGGCTCATGCCGGTTGTCATACTCATCGACATGCAAGTCGTGATTCCTATTACAAGAACATGATCAATCTCATACATCACATATCATTCATCACATTCTTTTGGCCATATCACATCACATAGCATACCCTGCAAAAACAAGTTAGACGTCCTCTAATTGTTGTTTGCATGTTTTACGTGGCTGCTATGGGTTTCTAGCAAGAACGTTTCTTACCTACGCAAAAGCCACAACGTGATATGCCAATTGCTATTTACCCTTCATAAGGACCCTTTTCATCGAATCCGATCTGACTAAAGTGGGAGAGACTGGCACCCGCTAGCCACCTTTATGCAACAAGTGCGTGTTAGTCGGTGGAACCTGTCTCACGTAAGCGTACGTGTAAGGTCTGTCCGAGCCGCTTCATCCCACGATGCCGCCAAATCAAGATAAGACTAGTAACGGTAAGCATATTGAACAAACCAACGCCCACAACTACTTGTGTTCTACTCGTGCATAGAATCTACGCAATTTACCTAGCTCATGATGCAACTGTTGGGGAACGTAGTAATAATTCAAAATTTTCTATGCATCACCAAGATCAATCTATGGATATTCTAGCAACAAGAGAGGGAGAGTATGAGTGTATCTTCATACCCTTGAAGATCACGATGCGGAAGCGTTACAAGAACGTGGTCGGTGGAGTCGTACACGCAGCGATTTAGATCGCGGTCGATTCCGATCTAATCGCCGAACGGGCGGTGCCTCCGCGTTCAACACATGTACAGCCCGGGGTCGTATCCTCCTTCTTGATCCAGAAAGGGGAGAGGAGAAGTTGAGGGAAAACTCCAGCAACACGACGGCGTGGTGGCAATGGAGCTTGTGGTTCTCCGCCAGGGCTTCGCCAAGCACTACAGAGGAGGAGGAGGTGTTGGAGGAGGGAGATAGGACTAGTAACGGTAAGCATATTGAACAAAATCAACGCCCACAACAACTTGTGTTCTACTCATGCATAGAATCTACGCAATAGACCTAGCTCTGATACCACTGTTGGGGAACGTAGCAGAAATTCAAAATTTTCTATGCATCACCAAGATCAATCTATGGAGATTCTAGCAACAAGAGAGGGAGAGGATGGGTGCATCTTCATACTCTTGAAGATCGCGATGCGGAAGCGTTACAAGAACGCGGATGAGGGAGTCGTACTCGCGGCGATTCAAATCGTGGAAGATCCGATCTAACGCCGAACGGACGGCGCCTCCGCGTTCAACACACGTACAGCCCGGGGACGTCTCCTCCTTCTTGATCCAGCAAGGGGACAGGAGAAGTTGAGGGAGAGCTCCGGCAGCACGACGGCGTGGTGGTGGAGCTTGCAGTTCTCCGGTAGGGCTTCGCCAAGCACTACCGAGGAGGAGGTGGAGTTGGAGAGGGGGAGGGCTGCGCCAGGGGCAAGGGTGAAGCTCCCATGCGCCTCCCCACTATATATAGGGGTGGAGGGGGATGGTTTCTTGCCCTCCAAGTCCATTGGGGTGTTGGCAAAGGTGGGAGGAAAGAAATCCCATCAATTTGTAACACCCCGAGAATCATGCTACAGTAATCCCCTTCTAATGATGCCTTGTCATCATTGTTACTGTTGCTAATCTTCACTTGATCCAAATCACCGATTCAAATTCAAATCCAATCTAAAGTCAAAAACTCTTATTTGTCAGACAGGAGATCTAAAATGTTCATCTTGTGGCAAATAGTCATTTGTTAATATTGGTGGTGAACCAACATTTTTTTGCAAAGGTTTAAGTGGCCTAAGCTACTTAAAACAGTGACCTAAGCAATAATATAAATGCCCTTTTTAATTTATAAAATTGGCAACTATTCCAAAAGCCTCCCAACCTTTTTGTGGCAGTGCACTTTAATTCTTTGAAATTGTTTTGGCCAGTGGCATAATTTTGCAAAGTCATAATTTGCTAAAAAGAAAAGGCAAAAGCTGCTGGAAAAAAAAGAAAAGGAAAGAAGAAGGGGTGGGAGAGCCCCTGGCCTCCCCTTGGGCTTCGGCCCATCCCAGCAGGCCGGCCCACCTCACCCACCCTGGCTGGCCCAGCTCTCCGAAGCGCGCCTCCCTCCTGTTCCTCCGACCGGGCGAGGCAGAGCGCGCCCGTCGCCGTCGAACCACCTCGCCATCGACGTCTCCGCGAGAGGATAAGGCCT
>NC_057807.1:23039935-23080349 GCF_018294505.1 Triticum aestivum | reverse complement strand
CCCCCCTCACCCTCCTCCTCCCTCACCGAGCGCAGCAGCTGCCGCACGTCGTTGATCCCATGCTCCCCGTCGACCCCTCGCCTCGCCCCGATGACGTAGCGCTCCGTCGTCGTCCTCCGCGTCGTCCGGTCCAAGCCATTGGAGCCGGGAGCCACCGAGACGAGCCCGACGACCTCTTCTTCCCCTACGGCCATCTTCAACTCCGGTGATGATTCCGGTGACGACATGCCTCCCCAAGCCCATTTGAGCACAACTACAGGGCCCGGTGAGCAGTCGTTGTCCGTCCCCCTCTCTCCCCGCGCGTTTCCGTCGCCGTAGTGGTCGCATTGGAGATGCCTGAATGCTCTGCCATGCATCTCGTCACCGGCGAAACTCCGGTGACCTTTTGGTCACGGGCTAGTGCCCAACGTGCTCGCTGCACTGCATAGAGCATGCCTAGCCCTTTCGTTCGAGCTGCTTCACGCCGTAGCGCTGTTTCAATCAAGCACCCGTACGCGCCGCCGCATCCGCTCGTCGCCAGCGCTGATTCCAGCCAAGTCCGGCTGTGCTACCGCCACTACTCGATGCGCGGCACTGTCAGCGTTCGAACGCAAGAAAAACCGGGCGAAACGGTGACCTGTAGCAATTTTCCGAGCGTCTCCGGCGAGCTCGCCGCCACAGGAGACCACCGGAGCAACTCCTGCGTCGTTTCCGGCGTCGCTGACGTGGCTGTCAACGTGGACCTCCCCACAGCCGCTGCCACTAGGCCCCCTGGGTCCCGTTGACCCAGTCAGATGCTGACTAGGCAATGCCCTGTCACCGCATGTGGGCCCGCGTGGGCCCCATTGACCAGTCAACTGGTCTGTTGACTGCTGACGCAGGGTTGACGCCAGCATGACGTCATAATTCATTTTTCTGACGAATTTAATAATTAAAACAAATTCAGAATATTGTAAAACTTTAGAAAATCATAGAAAATAAACCGTAGCTCGGATGAAAATGTTTTCTATATGAAAGTTACTTAGAAAAATCCAACGAATCCGGATACGCGGTCTGTTTACCTGTCAAATGCCTCTAACTATCTGAACATGGAACATTCCCCCTCCGGTCATCTGTGTGACACAGGTCCGGAACCGGGAATACCTTCCTGGTTGGGTTCCCCCTTCACCTTTATTGTGTAGCCACACGTTAGGTCATACCCGGCACAACATATTGCCACGTTATGCTTTGTGATGATATGTTTGCTTTATATTTACTGTTTCTTCCCCCTCTTCTCTCCGGTAGACCCCGAGACCGATGCTGCCCCTGTGATCGACTACGTCACCGACGACCCCTCCTTGCCAGAGCAACCAGGCAAGCCCCCCCTTGATCATCCCGATATCGCCCATTCCTTTCTCTCATGCTTGCATTGGATTTTGCTATTGTTATTGTTTGCTCCTATTCTGATGCATAGCCTGCTTATTGTTACCTTACCTGCTTATCCTAAACTGCTTAGTATAGGTTAGTTAGAGATCCATCAGTGAGCCCCATCTTGTCCTTGTTGCCCCTGCTTCATCATCGAATACCCAATCAATGGGATCGAAGACCAGGCCCCTTCACCGCACATCACTTTCCCCTTAGTTGCTCGACACTCTTGGGTTACTATCGAGTGCCGAGGGTGAGACCTCTACAGCACTTCTAATGTTAACCCTGTAGTGTAGCTATTCGGTCGTGGTCATCGAGGGTGATTCCGCCTTAACCACTTCCGATACGACTCTGTCGTGCAACCCCTCAAGTGTGAACCTCGGGGGTGATTCCTCTTACGTTCACCTTGATGATTACATTGAGTGGAACCCACCGGGGGTGATTCCTCGGGTTTTCCCCTTGATGTTTGGACACACGGATACTTGGACTTTACAACTATTACTTGGAAAGGAGGGTCGACCCTGAGGGGTACCCGCGAGTGATGCGGAGACGGGTTGACCTGGAGGGTACCCGAGAACTGAATACGAGGCGTGGCCGGGCATTCTTAGCCCTTGCCGCAAGTCCTCGAGACGGGGCGACGGGGTCACATCTTTCGTGAGTCTCTGCTCGTGACCGCACTACCAACACACTAACGGTTTGGATATTTGATCCGAGGGGCCTCTGGCCTGATAGCACTAACCATCACGTGGGCATAGTATGGGCGTTCTGCGTCGTATGCATCAGCCGAAGCTTAATAGACATCAGCGACTGAGCGGCGCGCGCCGGGTTGGACTGGTTACACCTTCACTTGTATAAGGGAGGCTAGGTCTACTCACCGGCCACGTACGCAACGTGCAGGAGTTTCCGGGGAGATGGCCCATGACCCCTGGGGGCAAAGGTTTGGTCCGGCGTGCTGACCTCTCTATTAAGCCTAGGTCGGGTTGCGGCGTATTGTTTGGCCGAGGCCGGGCATGACCCAGGAAAGTGTGTCCGGCCAGAGTTAATCAAGCGTGGTGGGTAAGTTGGTGCACCCCTGCATGGAAGAAAACAACTATCGATAGCTTGTCCTACGGTAACGGACACTCGGAGTTGTATCCCAATCGATACAACTAGAACTGGATACTTGTGATGAGAATTGGATGGTGATGAGAATTGGATTGTGATGACAATTGGATAGTATGGCTCTGGGATTGCTTTCTCGCAGGGAGTCGAGAAAGGATCTCTGGCCGAGGTTGATAACACTACTACTACTTTACTTTATGCTACTCTACTCCCTCCTGTTGCTGCAAGATGGTGGTTTCCAGAAGATGCTAGTCTTCGATAGGACTAGGCCTCCTCTCTATTCTAGCATTTCTGCAGCCCAGTCCACATATACAGCCTTCCTTTGATAATGTTGCATCTGTAGTGTAGATCCTTGCTTGCGAGTACTTTGGATGAGTACTCACGGTTGCTTTGCTCCCTCTTTTTCCCCTTTTCCATTCTTCTCGGATGACGCAACCAGACGAGGGAGTCCAGGAGCCAGATGACACCTTTGACGACTTCTACTACCCCGAGGGTGCCTACTACCACGTGACAGAGACCGCCGATGACCAGGAGTAGTTAGGAGGCTCCCAGGCAGGAGGCCTTGCCTTTTCGATCGATGTTGCTTTTGTGCTAGCCTTCTTAAGGCAAACTTGTTTAACTTATGTATGTACTCAGATATTGTTGCTTCTGCTGACTCTTGTGTTTTCGAGCTTATGTATTCGAGCCCTCGAGGCCCCTGGCTTGTAATATAAAGCTTGTATTATTTTAATTTGTGTCTAGAGTTGTGTTGTGATATCTTCCCGTGAGTCCCTGATCTTGATCGTACACATTTTCGTGTATGATTAGTGTACGATTGAATCGAGGGCGTCACAAGTTGGTATCAGAGCCGACTGCCTGTAGGTAGCCCCCTTTCCAACTCCTTGGCCGAAGTCGAGTCTAGTCACTACAAAAACTTTTACTAACATTAGCTGTGTGTCTTACGGGCCCACATCGGCATTGGGTGGTATTAGGATATTTTATTCCTCGTCTATACTCTGGGACTCTGGTCTCTCGTCTATTCGGGTTAAACATTTTACTAACTCTGACATTAGGCTCTCATACCCACTTCCTCCCGGAGAGCCCCGATATTATCGATGATCGCTTGCTTTGCCAAAAGACTTCGAAGATACTCTACGATGTTCTCCCGAGAACATGTGCTCATCACTTTTGCAATTCACTTCTACCGTCAACCCCTATGTATAGCTGCATACACCTGTCGTTCATACATCATTTTTAGGTTGCTCTTGTTATTACAAGATGCCTCGAATTACACTCTGATGTTTCGAGAACCCCTTTCGCAACTGCCTTGAAGTTCTTTGCTGCATGAATACCCCTACGAATAATTCCACACACTTATCAGGGATTTTTTCATCCCCAGTTGATCATATGTCTCACAAAATTCTTTGAATGAAATTCGATCTCCTAAAGATCCTCTATAGCCTAGTGCTCCTGAAAGTCTTGCCTGCCTGCATTATGGTTAGATCCATATGTCCAGCAATATTCATTAATATCCTTTGTCATTGTCATCCTAAGCCTATTGATTCATTATGTTGCGATTGCTCGCAATCATCAGTCGAACCCTGAAATTTTACCTTCCTGCTCATACGTCATTCTAGACATGAGTTGGATCTTGGCCAATCATGTTGTAATTGATTGTCCACCTAGTTCCCTTCAACTTGAACGTCGAATTATCGAGCTGTTTCTATAATCTAATGCCTTCATATTCTTTCCCTCTTCTGATTGAGGACTGATACTCACATCAGATACATTGAGGACTGCTGAATCCTTTGTTGGATTATTATCCGACAATGTCCTTCATATTCAAAATCATGAGCGTTCTTCCCCTGATACATATTGCCTTCGGTAAATTGTATCCTCTGCTTATTGTCAACCATGCTCTATCATTGAGCTGATGTTATATGCTCTGGAAGTTAGCGGTATATGTTCCTAAGATACCCCTACGGGTTGACCTATACCTTTCCTATATCTGTGTGAACTCGGAAGAGATGTGAGTCATACTCTTCTGGTGCTTCACCAGAAAAATCTTTCGCGCTACAAATTCTTTGAAAACAAGGAGTGAATGAAAGATTATGCATTGAAGAAGTGGGAGTCGACCTTGAACCTTTGTGTTCATGCCCATGGACCCGATGTAGAACTTATCATGGAAGCTGCTCGTAAAAATAATTACCCCTTGTTATAAGTCCATCTTGTATCGGTGGTTTGATCATTCATAACCGTGGTTCCGACCATAGTTTCTCTTTAATTCCATCTCCCGGACAAGTTAAAATACTTGTCTACAGCAAGTCATTTCACTTGTCCAACCTCTAATTTGATCCACCTTCAAGTATTGCCTCATGTTATCTCGAGGATATTGTGTCATTGCACTACCTCTTGTAAATTCTTAATTGAAGTGATACTCCATCACATCATTCCTACCGGATTGGCTACATTATTATCGTATTTTTTTTAACTGTGCTACCTGGTCCTTCTCCTCGAAGCACAATTTTCAACAATGAGCTAAGCTTACGTCCATTTTCCTCATCATATCATTTCACCTTGAACAGCAAGCTTGGTTTTGAGTTTGTGTCGTACCCATGGTTTCAATAACCTTTTGCTTCATCACTCCTTTAACTTGGTGTCGTCGCTGATTGATTACATCTTCATGTAATCTCTCGACAAATGTGTCGTGATCATCATCAGCCTTATGAGCTCTTCCAGGATATCAGTTGAATTCTTGTTGATAAATACCATCCTTGCCCTTGATGATTTGTATTATCATCGACCACTTTATTATCTTTTGTTTAACACAAACGTGTTCGTGTTTGAGATCCTTGCTACCCAGCATTTGTTTCTTCTTTACCTTGGAGTATTACCATCTTTTATGTCAAGAAAGTCGTGAGAATTTCACCACCTCTTAAGAGATCTTGATACAGGTGATACTTCTTGCCATATCCATTCATTCCTTGGTCCCCATGATTGTTTCTAACCGGAAAACCGATAATTGAGCTATGATGTGCGTCTTCAAAACTTCTAGCAACCCTATTGCTTTAAAGTTAATGGTCGATATTCCATTCTTAGACCATTGGTTATCGAATCACCATACTAACATTGATCATGCTACCTAAGTCCATATTTCGGGTGCACCTTTCAACCAATGTTTAACTGTGTATGGTTTCCTCGAGCATACCTCATCACATCATTTGATCTGACAAATGTTATCTCCTTGTTCACATAAGTGTGGAATTCCATCTTTTGAAAATCTCAATGAATTGTCGCTGAGTTCATCAGCCACCTCCTCATCCTCTCCTTGGTTAAATGTGAACTCATGATTCAGAACTTGCTTCCATAGTTCATTTCTTGAGAATCTTGCAACTCCATCTCGTCAAATTGTGTTGCACCCCTTCCTTCTCAGGCATCATGAGTCTGAGGTATCCTGACGCCAATCAGAACTGAATCTCGGCCAAATATGATGGTTGGGACTTTTTTTTCAAAAGCCGTAACATTGGACTTTGTATAGCCTAGTAAGGTGATATCATGCCTAGCGCACCAGGCCGGAGGACCCATTGTTATAGTTTTCCTTTTTAGCAAGGTTATTCATTCTTTCCATGAGGAAATTATAAGACTTATTATACAACTTATTCTTGATGGATCCTTTGTGTTTCCAAAGTCTGATCTTCACCTGATGACCATGTCAATGCTATCTCGAAGCATGCCTATGGTACTCCGATTTTCAACAAAGAACATTTGAAGCCCAATGCTAAATGTTTCCTGCTCAACTATCCAAACACCGATGTATGGGTAATATCATGAAATTTCTCTCCCCTTACCTAAAGAGTTTTCTACATTATATCATGTCATGGATATCATGCTCTGCTTGTCCTTGGGAAGGATATACCCTTGAAATATGTGTTTAAACACATTTTCCTTTCCATTGTTCTGTTTAATCTGGTAATCGCCTTTTCCTTCCCATTGTTTTGTTTAACCTTTCTTGTGATCTATATGATATAAGCAGTAAAAAAAATTCTGCTTATGTAAATACCTTGGTGTAGAACCATGTCAGTAAGACCCTGGTACTATAGTTGATGACATTCCGGTAACCACCGTTGGACGAGAACTTTGCCTATTGGTCCGCCTCGTCTTACAAGCAGGAAAATGGTTCTCTTCGTCCCACACCCTTGGTACCAAACTTTGTTGCCAACATAACTGACAGGCTATCCTCTGACCTGCCTTGCTATCATGACCATTCAAGATGTTAGCACCTTCCTGCTTTTAACCCACAGGTTCCAGGCTCGAAACCTGACTCTCCTATACACCCTTGTTTCTAAGGTTATTTCTCACGCTTGGCTTCATATGAAAATCCTGAGCCGCCTTCCGCGAGACGATCTATTCTGGTATCAGACGCAATACTTATTACCATTGCTCTGAACCCCTTTCACCCTTTGTTCCAGGCAACGAATGATTGCCTACCAAGTTGAAGCTTCTTATTGCACCTTCTTACCTTGCTCTCGATGACTTTCTTGGATTTCAACTTGAGAGATGCCTCTATGCCACGTTCACTGAGATGGCCCCCAGGTACCTATCTTGTGTTGAGCTCCATCCTTCCCGAGTCTTTCTCCCTTACTCCGCCTCTTAAATCTCGGGACGAGATTTCTTGTAGTGGAGGAGATTTGTAACACCCCAAGAATCGTGCTACAGTAATCCCCTTCTAATGATGCCTTGTCATCATTGTTGCTGTTGCTAATCTTCACTTGATCCAAATCACCGATTCAAATTCAAATCCAATCTAAAGTCAAAAACTCTTATTTGTCAGACAGGAGATCTAAAATGTTCATCTTCTGGCAAATAGTCACTTGCTAATATTGGTGGTGAACCAACATTTTTTTGCAAAGGTTTAAGTGGCCTAAGCTACTTAAAACAGTGACCTAAGCAATAAATTAAATGCCCTTTTTAATTTATAAAAGTGGCAACTATTCCAAAAGCCTCCCAACCTTTTTGTGGCAGTGCACTTTAATTCTTTGAAATTGTTTTGGCCAGTGGCATAATTTTGAAAAGTCATTATTGGCTAAAAAGAAAAGGCAAAAGCTGCTGGAAAAAAAGAAAAGGAAAGAAGAAGGGGTGGGAGAGCCCCTGGCCTCCTCTTGGGCTTCGGCCCATCCCAGCAGGCCGGCCCACCTCGCCCAGCCTGGCCAGCCCAGCTCCCCGAAGCGCGCCTCCCTCCTGTTCCTCCGACTGGGCGAGGCAGAGCGTGCCCGTCGCCGCCGAACCACCTCGCCGTCGACGTCTCTGCGAGAGGATAAGGCCTCCGTGCCCCCCCCCCTCGACGCCTCGGCCTCCTCCCCAGCTACCCCCACTTGCTGCTCCTCCTCTTCCTCTCCCCACCAGATTCCCCCTCGCTTCCCCTCACCCTCCTCCTCCCTCACCGAGCGCAGCCGCTGCCGCACGCCGTCGATCCCACGCTCCCCGTCGACCCCTCGCCTCGCCCCGATGAAGTAGCGCTCTGCCGTCATCCTCCGCGTCGTCCGATCCAAGCCATTGGATCCAGGAACCACCGAGACGAGCCCGGCGAGCTCTTCTTCCCCTATGGCCATCTTCAACTCCGGTGATGATTCCGGTGACGACACGCCTCACCGAGCCCATTTGAGCACAACTACAGGGCCCGGTGAGCAGTCGTCGTCCGTCCCCCTCTCTCCCCGCGCGTTTCCGTCGCCGTAGTGGTCGCATTGGAGATGCCCAAACGCTTCGCCGTGCATCTCGTCAACGGCGAGACTCCGATGACCTTTTGGTCACGGGCTAGTGCCCAACGTGCTCGCCGCACTACATAGAGCACGCCTAGACCTTTCGTTCGAGCTGCTTCACGCCGTAGCGCCGTTTTAGTCGAGCACCCATACGTGCCGCGCCTCCGCTCGTCGCCAGCGCCGATTCCGGCCAAGTCCGGCTGCGCTACCGCCACTACTCGACGCGCGGCATTGTCAGCGTTCGCGCGCAAGAAAAACCGGGCGGAACGGTGCCCTGTAGCGATTTTCCGAGCGTCTCCGGCGAGCTCGCCACCACAGGAGACCACTGGAGCAACTCCGGCGCCGTTTCCGGCGTCGCTGACGTGGCTGTCAACGTGGACCTCCCCACAGCCGCTGCCACTGGGCCCCCTGGGTCCCGTTGACCCAGTCAGATGCTGACTGGGCAATGCCCTGTCACCGCATGTAGGCCCCGTGTGGGCCCCATTGACCAGTAAACTGGTTTGTTGACCGCTGACGCAGGGTTGACGCCAGCATGACGTCATAATTCATTTTTCTGACGAATTTAGTAATTAAAACAAATTTAGAATATTGTAAAACTTTAGAAAATCATAGAAAATAAACCGTAGCTCGGATGAAAATGTTTTCTATATGAAAGTTACTTAGAAAAATCCAACGAATCCGGATACGCGATCTGTTTACCTGTCAAATGCCTCTAACTATCTGAACATGGAACATTGCCCCTCCGGTCATCTGTGTGACACAGGTCTGAAACCGGGAATACCTTCCTGGTTGGGTTCCCCCTTCACCTTTATTGTGTAGCCACACGTTAGGTCACACCCGGCACAACATATTGCCACGTTATGCTTTGTGATGATATGTTTGCTTTATATTTACTGTTTCTTCCCCCTCTTCTCTCCGGTAGACCCCGAGACCGATGTTGCCCCTGTGATCGACTATGTCACCGACGACCCCTCCTTGCCAGAGCAACCAGGCAAGCCCCCCCTTGATCATCCCGATATCGCCCATTCCTTTCTCTCATGCTTGCATTAGATTTTGCTATTGTTATTGTTTGCTCCTATTCTGATGCATAGCCTGCTTTTGTAACCTGCTTATTGTTACCTTACCTGCTTATCCTAAACTGCTTAGTATAGGTTGGTTAGAGATCCATCAGTGACCCCCATCTTGTCCTTGTTGCCCCTGCTTCATCATCGAAGACCAGTCCCCTTCACCGCACATCACTTTCCCCTTAGTTGCTCGACACTGTTGGGTTACTATCGAGTGCCGAGAGTGAGACCTCTACAGCACTTCTAATGTTAACCCTGTAGTGTAGCTATTCGGTCGTGGTCATCGAGGGTGATTCCGCCTTAACCACTTCCGATACGAATCTGTCGTGCAACCCCTCAAGTGTGAACCTCGGGGGTGATTCCTCTTACGTTCACCTTGATGATTACATTGAGTGGAACCCACCGGGGGTGATTCCTCGGGTTTTCCCCTTGATGTTTGGACACACGGATACTTGGACTTTACAACTATTACTTGGAAAGGAGGGTCGACCCTGAGGGGTACCCGCGAGTGATGCGGAGACGGGTTGACCTGGAGGGTACCCAAGAACTAAATATGAGGCGTGGCCGAGCATTCTTAGCCCTTGCCGCAAGTCCTTGAGACGGGGCAACGGGGTCACATCTTTCATGAGTCTCTGCTCGTGACCGCACTACCAACACACTAACGGTTTGGATATTTGATCCGAGGGGCCTCTGGCCTGATAGCACTAACCATCACGTGGGCATAGTATGGGCGTTATGCGTCGTATGCATCAGTCGAAGCTTAATAGACGTCAGTGACTGAGCAGCACACGCCGGGTTGGACTGGTTACGCCCTCACTTGTATAAGGGAGGCTAGGTCTGCTCACCGGCCGCGTACGCAACATGCAGGAGTTTCCGGGGAGATGGCCCATGACCCCTGGGGGCATAGGTTTGGTCCGGCGTGCTGACCTCTCTATTAAGCCTAGGTCGGGTTGCAGCGTATTGTTTGGCCGAGGCCGGGCATGACCCAGGAAAGTGTGTCCGGCCGGAGTTAATCAAGCGTGGTGGGTAAGTTGGTGCACCCCTGCAGGGAAGAAAACATCTATCGATAGCCTGTCCTACGGTAACGGACACTCGGAGTTGTATCCCGATCGATACAACTAGAACTGGATACTTGTGATGAGAATTGGATGGTGATGAGAATTGGATTGTGATGACAATTGGATAGTATGGCTCTGGGATTGCTTTCTCGCAGGGAGTCTAGGAAGGATCTCTGGCCGAGGTTGATAACACTACTACTACTTTACTTTATGCTACTCTACTCCCTCCTGTTGCTGCAAGATGGTGGTTTCCAGAAGATGCTAGTCTTCGATAGGACTAGACCTCCTCTTTATTCTGGCATTTCTGCAGCCCAGTCCACATATACAACCTTCCTTTTATAATGTTGCATCTGTAGTGTAGATCCTTGCTTGCGAGTACTTTGGATGAGTACTCACAGTTGCTTTGCTCCCTCTTTTTCCCCTTCTCCATTCTTCTCGGATGACGCAACCAGACGAGGGAGTCCAGGAGCCATATGACACCTTTGACGACTGCTACTACCCCGAGGGTGCCTACTACCACGTGACAGAGACCGCCGATGACCAGGAGTAGTTAGGAGGCTCCCAGGGAGGAGGCCTTGCCTTTTCGATCGATGTTGCTTTTGTGCTAGCCTTCTTAAGGCAAACTTGTTTAACTTATGTATGTACTCAGATATTGTTGCTTCCGCTGACTCTTGTGTTTTCGAGCTTATGTATTCGAGCCCTCGAGGCCCCTGGCTTGTAATATAAAGCTTGTATTATTTTAATTTGTGTCTAGAGTTGTGTTGTGATATCTTCCTGTGAGTCCCTGATCTTGATCGTACACATTTGCGTGTATGATTAGTGTATGATTGAATCGAGGGCGTCACAATTTCCTTCCCCATCAATTGTTATCCCCCTTTTTTAGGGATCTTGATCTTATCCCTTCGGGATATGATCTTATTCCTTCTAAGGGGGGATCTTGGTGCGCCTTGACCAGGGGTGTGGGGCCTTGCCCCCACTAACCACGTTCATGTGGGTCCCCCCATGCAGGTGGGCCCCACTCCAGAACCTTCTAGAACCTTCCCAAACATTTTCCGGTGACCAAAATAGGACTTCCCATATATAAATCTTTACCTCCGGACCATTTCGGAACTCCTCGTGACGTCTGGGATCTCATCCGGGACTCCGAACAACATTCGGTGACTGCACACTAATTCCCATAACAACTCTAGCGTCACCGAACCTTAAGTGTGTAGACCCTACGGGTTCGGGAATCATGCAGTCATGACCGAGACAGCTCTCTGGCCAATAACCAACTACGGGATCTAGATACCCATGTTGGCTCCCACATGTTCCACGATGATCTCATCGGATGAACCACGATGTCAAGGATTCAAGCAATTCCGTATACAATTCCCTTTGTCAATCGGTACATTACTTGTCCGAGATTCGATCGCCGGTATCCCAATACCTCATTCAATCTTGTTACCGGCAAGTCACTTTACTTGTTATGTAATGCATGATCCCATGACTAACTACTTAGTCACATTGAGCTCATTATGATGATGCATTACCGAGTGGGCCAAGAGATACCTCTCCATCTCACAGTGACAAATCCCAGTCTCGATTCGTGCCAACCCAACAGACACTTTCGGAGATACTCGTAGTGCACCTTTATAGCCACCCAGTTCGTTGTGACGTTTGGCACACCCAAAGCATTCCTACGGTATCCGGGAGTTGCACAATCTCATGGTCTAAGGAAATGATACTTGACATTAGAAAAGCTTTTAGCAAACAAACTATACGATCTTGTGCTATGCTTAGGATTGGGTCTTGTCCATCACATCATTCTCCTAATGATGTGATCCCGTTATCAATGACATCCAATGTCCATGGTCAGGAAACCATGACCATCTGTTGATCAACGAGCTAGTCAACTAGATGCTCACCAGGGACATGTTGTGGTCTATGTATTCACACATGTATTGCGGTTTCCGATCAATACAATTATAGCATGAATAATAGACAATTATCATGAACAAGGAAATACAATAATAACCATTTTATTATTGCCTCTAGGGCATATTTCCAACAGCCATCATTGCCATGAAGGCCAAGCACCAGAGGGGGGACCTCTCCCCATCTAGGGGGAGGCTATGGAGGAGGAAGCACGAGGGGGAGAACCTCTCCTCCTCTCTCTCGATGGCGCCGGAGTGCCATCGGGAGGGGAATCATCGCCGTGGTGATCGTCTTCATCAACATCACCATCATCATCACCATCCTCACCTCTTTTACGCAGTCCACTCTCCCGCACCCCGCTGTAATCCCTACTTGAACATGGTGCTTTATGCCACATATTATGATCCAATGATGTGTTGCCATCTTATGATGTTTTGAGTAGATATCCTTTGTCTTTGGGTTGATTGATGATCTAGATTGGTATGAATTGTATGATTTATTTTGGTGCTGCCCTATTGTGCCCTCCGTGTCGCACAAGCGTGAGGGATTCCCGCTGTAGGGTGTTGCAATATGTCCATGGTTTACTTATTGTCTGTGTTGCTTGAGTGACAGAAGCATAAACACGGATAAGTGGGTCACGACATATGGGAATAAAGGGGACTTGATATGTTAAAGCTATGGTTGGTGCTACCTCTTGAGCACTGCGTTGGATTTCCCCGAAGAGGAGAGGATGATGCAGTAAAGTAGCATAAGTATTTCCCTCGGTTTTTGAGAACCAAGGTATCAATCCAGTAGGAGACCACACACAAGTCCCTCGTACCTACACAAAACGATAGCAACTCGCAACCAACGCTTAGGGGTTGTCAATCCCTTCACGGTCACTTACGAGAGTGAGATCTGATAGAGATAATATTTTTAGTATTTTTGATAGATAGATGCAAAGTAAAAAGTAAAGGCAAAGTAAAAACAAAGCAAGTAAATAAAGTGATATAGATTGATATGATGAGAATAGACCCGGGGGCCATAGGTTTCACTAGTGGCTTCTCTCGAGAGCATAAGTATTCTACGGTGGGTGAACAAATTATTGTTGAGCAATTGACAGAATTGAGCATAGTTATGAGTATATCTAGGCGATGATCATGTATATAGGCATCACGTCCAAAACAAGTAGATCGAAACGATTCTGCATCTACTACTATTACTCCACTCATCGACCACTATCCAGCATGCATCTAGAGTATTAAGTAAAAACAGAGTAACGTCGTAAGCAAGATGACAT
This sequence comes from Triticum aestivum, assembly GCF_018294505.1. NCBI lineage: Eukaryota > Viridiplantae > Streptophyta > Magnoliopsida > Poales > Poaceae > Triticum > Triticum aestivum. Next base: position 23,066,812 of record NC_057807.1, on the reverse strand, counting down.
GATGTAGAGGGATAAATTCATGCAATATGATAAAAAAACATCTTATTATCCTCGATGGCAACAATACAATACGTGCCTTGCAACTCTTTCTGTCACTGAGTAAGGACACCGCAAGATTGAACCCAAAGCTAAGCACTTCTCCCATTGCAAGAACTACCAATCTAGTTGGCCAAACCAAAAAGATAATTCGAAGAGACTTGCAAAAATAACTCAATCACACATAAAAGAATTCAGAGAAGAATCAAATATTTTCCATAGATAATACTGGATCATAAACCCACAATTCATCGGTCTCAATAAACACACCGCAAAAAGAAGATTACATCAAATAGATCTCCACGAGAGAGGGGGAGAACATTGTATTGAGATCCAAAAAGAGAGAAGAAGCCATCTAGCTACTAGCTATGGACTCGAAGGTCTGAAGTAAACTACTCACACTTCATCAGAGGGGCTATGATGATGGTGTAGAAGCCCTCCGTGGTGGATGCCCCCTCTGGCGGAGCTCCGGAACAGGCCCCAAGATGGGATCTCGTGGATACAGAAAGTTGCGGCAGTGGAATTAGGTTTTTGGCTCCTGTTCTGATCGTTCGGGGATACGTAGGTATATATAGGAGGAAGGAGTACGTCGGTGGAGCTCCGAGAGGCCCACGAGGTAGGGGGGCACGCCCAGGGGGGCGCGCCCTCCACCCTCGTGACTGCCTCTGGCGCTTCTTGGAGTAGGGTCCAAGTCTCCTGGGTCACGTTCGGTTGGAAAATCACGATCCCGAAGGTTTCATTCCGTTTGGACTCCGTTTGATATTCTGTTTCTTCGAAATACTGAAAAAGGCAAAAAACAGCAATTCTGGGTTGGGCCTCCGGTTAATAGGTTAGTCCCAAAAGTAATATAAAAGTGAAAAATAAAGCCCAATATAGTCCAAAACAGTAGATAAAGTAGCATGGAGCAATTAAAAATTATAGATACGTTGGAGACGTATCAGTTGGGTTTTACCTTAATGATCTTTAGTAGTTGCGGATGCTTGCTAGAGTTCCAATCATAAGTGCATATGATCCAAGAAGAGAAAGTATGTTAGCTTATGCCTCTCCCTCATATGAAATTGCAATAGCGATTACCGGTCTTGTTAACAATTGCCTAGGATAATTCCGCACACCGACCCATCATTATTCCACACTCGCTATTAATAATATTTAGTAATATATTCCAAATTTATGATAAAAACACCTACTTTTATATTTTAGCTCTTCGATATCATACAAAGTTATCCTCTTCATACCCACAACGTAGTTTTATTTCTCGTTTCTAGTTGGAAGCAAACATTCGGTGTACGTAGAGTCGTATCAATGGCAGATAGGACTTGAGAGAATATTGATCTTACCTTTAGCTCCTTGTGGGTTCGACACTCCATACTTATCACTTCCACCTTTGGAAATTGCTATGATGATTCCCTGCACTTGGGGATTATCAGCCGCCAAGGTGGGCACAACCCACCTGGGCGCGCCTAGGGGCCCAAGCGCGCCCTGGTGGGTTGTGCCCCCCTCGGGGCATCCCCTAGGTGCTTCTCCGGCCCATTGGGTGTCTTCTGGTCCATAAAAATCCACAAAAAGTTTCGCTGCGTTTGGACTCCGTTTGCTATTGATTTTTGGCGATGTAAAAAACAAGAAGAAAACAACAACTGACACCGGGCACTATGTCAATCGGTTAGTACCAAAAAATGATTATAAAATGATTGTAAAACATCCAAGAATGATAATATAATAGCATGGAACAATCAAAACTTATAGATATGTTGGAGATGTATCACATCTCACCCCGGGGTCCATTCTGCATATCTCAGGCTATGTTGCTCTTTGTGAGATGTTACTGGGTTGTGAGGCCCACTTCGAGTTATGGAGGAAGTACTTCTATCTTGTCCCTCATACCCGAGAAGGAGCAATTTACGAGGTCGACGGAGCCGAAGTGTGGCACATAGCCGGGACGGTGTATCGGATAGGAACTCCCAAGAAGGATGCTGAGGTGTGGACCTCGGAGTGGTTCTATATTGAGGATGCCCCCTGCTCGATCCAACTAGGAGGGTGTTGTAGGGTGAAACCCTAGAGGGAATCTTTTCACACTTGGAGGGGGGGGGATTTTTGTAGAGTGTTCTTGTAATATATTTAGAGTATTTCAAATTATAAACAAAAGTACAAAAACAAAGCAAAAAAATGAAAACAAAAAACATAAAAAAACAGATAAAGAGGTATAGAGGGTGCCAATGGACTCGCTGAAGGCGAGATATAGGGTGCCCCGTGTTACACCCTATTTCGTCAAGCCTTTCCGGATCGATCGAGTTTCACTTTTGTCAAGCCTTTCTCGATCGATCAATCGCTAGCACATGGGCCTGGCCCTAGCGTTCGATCTTTTCTTTTCTTCTCAAGCACATGGGCCGCACACCACATCCGTCACCCCTCCCCCAACTACTAAGGTTATGTTTTTCTACATGGCTAACTTTCTCCCTCCTCAACTCTTCAATGTATGTGTTGTAAAAAAAGGGAAACACTTAAAATCGACCGGCCGATGAAACGCTCGGCTGGTCGCTCTTGCGCGTCACATGTGATGAGTCGGTCCTAAGTGTCGCTCAACTCATCCTCTTGTTTCACTATGCAAAATATTATCTCTTCACAAACCACACATCTGTGAGCAATCTACATGCCACCCATCCAAAACACTTGCTCCATGGGAGAGAGAAGAGAGCACTCAAGGCGATGCTTAGATCCTCATGGCCCTGTCGCTCAACACCTCGTCGTTCCCTGATACGTCCATTTTGCATCATACTTTTATATCAATATTTATTGCATTATGGGCTATTATTACACATTATATATCAATACTTATGGCTATTCTCTCTTATTTTACAAGGTTTACCATGAAGAGGGGGAATGCCGGCAGCTGGAATTCTGGCTGGAAAAGGAGCAAACGTTGGAAACCTATTCTGCACAACTCCAAAAGTCTTGAAACTCCACGAAACAACTTTTTGGATTTATTAAGAATTTATGAGCGAAAGAAATAGGCCAGGGGGCCCACACTCTGTCCAGGAGACAGGAGGGCGCCCCCCTGTAGGGCGCGGCCCCCTATCTCCTGGGCCCCCTGGTGGGCCTCCGGCGTCCATCTTCTACTATATCATCACTCTTTCCCTAGAAAAAATCGTGGGCAAGCTTACGGGGCGAAACTCCGCCGCCACGAGGCAGAACCTTGGCGGAATCAATCTAGGGCTCTGGCGGAGCTATTCTGCCAGGGACACTTCCCTCCGGGAGGGGGAAATCATCACCAACATCATCACCAACGATCCTCTCATCGGGAGGGGGTCAATCTCCATCAACATCTTCACCAGTACCATCTCCTCTCAAAACTCTAGTTCATCTCTTGTATCCAATCTTGTATCAAAACCACAAATTGGTACCTGTGGGTTGCTAGTAGTGTTGATTACTCCTTGTAGTTGATACTAATTGGTTTATTTGGTGGAAGATCATAAGTTCAGATCCTTTATGCATATTATTACTCCTCTGATTATGAACATGAATATGCTTTGTGAGGAGTTACGTTTGTTCCTGAGGACATGAGTGAAGTCTTGCTATTAGTAGTCATGTGAATTTGGTATTCGTTCGATATTTTGATGAGATGTATGTTGTCTTTCCTCTAGTGGTGTTATGTGAACGTCGACTACATGACACTTCACCATTATTTGGGCCTAGAGGAAGGCATAGGGAAGTAATAAGTAGATGATGGGTTGCTAGAGTGACAGAAGCTTAAACCCTAGTTTATGCGTTGCTTCGTTAGGGGTTGATATGGACCCATATGCTTAATGATGTGGTTAGGTTTACCTTAATACTCCTTTTTGTAGTTGCGGGTGCTTGCAATAGGGGTTAATCATAAGTGGGATGCTTGTCCAAGTTAGGGCAGTACCCAAGTGCCGGTCCACCCACATATCAAATTATCAAAGTACCGAACACGAATCTTACGAACGTGATGAAACTAGCTTGACGATAATTCCCAATGTGTCCTCGGGAGCTCCTTTCTCATTATTAGAATTGTCCAGGCTTATCCTTTGCTACATAAAGGATTGGGCCACCTTGCTGCACTTTATTTACTTTATTTACTTGTTGCTCGCTGAGGACAAGCGAGGTCTACGCTTGGGGGAGTTGATACGTCCATTTTGCATCATGCTTTTATATCAATATTTATTGCATTATGGGCTGTTATTACACATTATATCTCAATACTTATGGCTATTCTCTCTTATTTTACAAGGTTTACCATGAAGAGGGGGAATGCCGGCAGCTGGAATTCTGGTTGGAAAAGGAGCAAACGTTGGAAACATATTCTGCACAACTCCAAAAGTCCTGAAACTCCACGAAACAACTTTTTGGATTTATTAAGAATTTATGAGCGAAAGAAATAGGCCACGGGGCCCACACCCTGTCCAGGAGACAGGAGCCCCCCCCCTTGTAGGGCGCGGCCCCTATCTCCTAGGCCCCCAGGTGGGCCTCCGGCGTCCATCTTCTGCTATATCATCACTCTTTCCCTGGAAAAAATCATGGGCAAGCTTACGGGACGAAACTCCGCCGCCACGAGGCGAAACCTTGGCGGAATCAATCTAGGGCTCTGGCGGAGCTGTTCTGCCGGGGACACTTCCCTCCGGGAGGGGGAAATCATCACCAACATCATCACCAACGATCCTCTCATCCGGAGGGGGTCAATCTCCATCCACATCTTCACCAGCACCATCTCCTCTCAAAACCCTAGTTCATCTCTTGTATCCAATCTTGTATCAAAACCACAAATTGGTACATGTGGGTTGCTAGTAGTGTTGATTACTCCTTGTAGTTGATACTAATTGGTTTATTTGGTGGAAGATCATAAGTTCATATCCTTTATGCATATTATTACTCCTCTGATTATGAACATGAATATGCTTTGTGAGTAGTTATGTTTGTTCCTGAGGACATGGGTAAAGTCTTGCTATTAGTAGTCATGTGAATTTGGTATTCGTTCGATATTTTGATGAGATGTATGTTGTCTTTCCTCTAGTGGTGTTATGTGAACGTCGACTACATGACACTTCACCATTATTTGGGTCTAGAGGAAGGCATAGGGAAGTGATAAGTAGATGATGGGTTGCGAGAGTGACAGAAGCTTAAACCCTAGTTTATGCGTTGCTTCGTTAGGGGTTGATATGGACCCATATGCTTAATGTTGTGGTTAGGTTTACCTTAATACTCCTTTTTGTAGTTGCGGATGCTTGCAATAAGGGTTAATCATAAGTGGGACGCTTGTCCAAGTTAGGGCAGTACCCAAGTGCCGGTCCACCCACATATCAAATTATCAAAGTACCAAACGTGAATCTTACGAACGTGATGAAACTAGCTTGACGATAATTACCAATGTGTCCTTGGGAGCTCATTTATCATTATTAGAATTGTCCATGTTTATCCTTTGCTACATAAAGGATTGGGCCACCTTGCTGCACTTTATTTACTTTATTTACTTGTTGCTCGCTACTATTTATCTTATCACAAAACTATCTATCACCTACTATTTCAGTGCTTGCGGAGAAAACCTTACTGAAGACCGCTTATCATTTCCTTCTGCTCCTCGTTGGGTTCGACACTCTTACTTATCGAAAGGACTACGATAGATCCCCTACACTTGTGGGTCATCAAGACTCTTTTCTGGCGCCATTGCCGGGAAGTGTAGCGCTTTTGGTGAGTGGAACTTGGTAAGGAAACATTTATATAGTGTGCTAAAATTTTCTGTTACTTGTCACTATGGAAACTAATCCTTTGAGGGGCTTGTTTGGGGTATCTTCACCCCAACCAGAAGAGCAAAGAGATGCTCCTCAACCTACTGAACCTTATGAAAATATTCACTTTGAGATTCCTTCGGGTATGATAGAAAAACTGCTAGCTAATCCTTTTGCAGGAGACGGAACATTGCATCCCGACTTACACCTTATCTTTGTGGATGAAGTTTGTGGATTATTTAAGCTTGCAGGTATCCCCGATGATGTTGTCAAAAGGAAGGTCTTCCCTTTATCTTTGAAGGGAGATGCAATGACATGGTATAGGCTATGTGATGATACGAGATTTTGGAATTATAAGCGACTGAAGTTGGAATTTCACCAGAAGTTCTATCCTATGCATCTTGTTTATCATGATCGTAATTACATATATAATTTCTGGCCTCGCGAAGGAGAAAGCATCGCTCAAGCTTGGGGGAGGCTTAAGTCAATGTTATATTCATGCCCCAATCATGAGCTCTCTCGGGAAATGATTATTCAGAATTTTTATGCTCGGCTTTCTCTTGATAATCGCAACATGCTCGATACTTCCTGTGATGGTTCCTATATGCTGAAGACTATTGATTTCAAATGGGACTTATTGGAAAGAATTAAACGCAACTCTGAAGATTGGGGTTCCGATAATGGTAAGGAGTCAGGTATGACACCTAAGTTCGATTGTGTTAAATCTTTTATGGATACCGATGCTTTCCGTGGATTTAGCTCTAAGTATGGACTTGACTCTGAGATAGTAGCTACTTTTTGTGAAACTTTTGCTACTCACGTTGATCTCCCTAAAGAGAAGTGGTTTAAATATAATCCTCCCATTGAAGTGAAAGTAGTTGCACCTATTACAGTCGAAGAAAAGACTATTACATATAGTGATCCCATTGTTCCTACTGCTTATGTTGAAAAACCTCCTTTTCCTGTTAGGATAAAATATCATGTTAAAGCTTTGACTATTGTTCGTAAGAGTAATACTAGGACCTATACACCTCCTAAGCAAATTAATGTTGAACCTGGTATTGCTATGATTAAAGATCTCTTGGATGAGGACTTAGATGGGCTTGTTATTTCTTTCTTGGGTGAAACTACTAATATTGCTAGACCCGATACTAAGACACATAGACCTGTTGTAGGCACGCCTGTTATTTCTGTTAAAATAGGAGATCATTGTTATCATGGCTTATGTGATATGGGTGGTAGTGCTAATGCGATACCTTATGATCTTTATAAAGAAATTATGCACGATATTGCACCTGTTGAATTAGAAGACATTGATGTTACTATTAAGCTTGCTAATAGGGACACCATTAAACCTATTGGGATTGTTAGAGATGTTGAAGTCTTGTGTGGGAAGATTAAATACCCTGCTGATTTTCTTGTTCTTGGTTCCCCACAAGATGATTTTTGTCCCATTATTTTTGGTAGACCCTTCTTGAATACTGCTAGTGCTAAGATTAATTGTGAAAAGAATATTGTCACTGTTGGCATAGATGGTATGTCTCATGAGTTTAATTTCGCTAAGTTTAGTAGACAACCTCGTGAAAGGGAACCACCTAGTAAGGATGAAAATATTGGTCTTGCTTCCATTGTTGTTCCTCCAACTGATCAGTTAGAACAATATTTGTTAGACCATGAAAACGATATGTTTATGAAGGAAAAGGGAAGAAATAGATGAAGTGTTCCTTAAACAAGAACCTATGCTAAAACATAACCTTCTCGTAGAAATTCTTGGGGATCCCCCTCCACCCAAGGGTGATCCAGTGTTCGAACTCAAACCCTTACCTGATAATCTCAAGTATGCTTATCTTGATGAAAAAGAAATATATCCTGTTATTATTAGTGCTAACCTTTCAGAGAAAGAAGAAGAAAGATTATTGAAAACTCTGAAGAAGCACCGAGCTGCTATTGGATATACTCTGGACGATCTTAAGGGCATTAGTCCCACATTATGTCAACACAAAATTTCAGTGGAGAAAGATGCCAAACCAGTTAGAGATCCTCAAAGACGATTAAATCTTAAAATGAAGGAAGTGGTAAGAAAGGAGATTCTAAAACTCCTTGAGGTAGGTATTATTTATCCCGTTGTTGATAGTGAATGCATAAGCCCTGTCCATTGTGTCCCTAAAAAGGGAGGTATTACCGTTGTTCCTAATGATAAAGATGAATTGATCCCGCAAAGAATTATTACAGGCTATAGGATGGTAATTGATTTCCGTAAGTTAAATAAAGCTACTAAGAAAGATCATTACCCTTTACCTTTTATTGATCAAATGCTAGAAAGGCTATACAAACACACACATTTTTGCTTTCTAGATGGTTATTCTAGCTTCTCTCAAATACCTGTATCCGCAAAGGATCAATCTAAAACTACTGTTACTTGCCCTTTTGGTACTTTTGCTTATAGACGTATGCCTTTTGGTTTATGTAATGCACCTGCTACCTTTTAAAGATGCATGATGGCTATATTCTCTGATTTTTGTGAAAAGATTTGTGAGGTATTCATGGATGACTTCTCCATCTATGGATCCTCTTTTGATGATTGTTTGAGCAACCTTGATCAAGTTTTGCAGAGATGCAAAGACACTAGTCTCGTCCTGAATTGGGAAAAGTGTCACTTTATGGTTAATGAAGGCATTGTCTTGGGGCACAAGATCTCCGAGAGAGGTATTGAAGTTGATAAAGCCAAAGTTGATGCTATTGGAAAGATGCCATGTCCCAAGGACATAAAAGGTATAAGAAGTTTCCTTGGTCATGCCGGTTTTTATAGGAGGTTCATTAAGGACTTTTCTAAAATCTCTAAGCCTCTGACTAATTTATTGCAAAAGGATATTCCTTTTGTCTTTGATGATGATTGTGTAGAAGCATTTGAAACACTTAAGAAAGCCTTGATCACTGCACCTATTGTTCAACCACCTGATTGGAATTTACCTTTTGAAATTATGTGTGATGCTAGTGATTATGTTGTAGGTGTTGTTTTAGGGCAAAGAGTCGATAAGAAATTGAATGTATCCAGTATGCTAGTAAGACTCTTGATACTGCCCAGAGAAATTATGCTACTACTGAAAAAGAGTTCTTAGTAGTTGTGTTTGCATGTGATAAGTTTAGACCTTATATTGTTGATTTCAAAGTTACTATTCACACTGATCATGCTGCTATTAAATATCTTATGGAAAAGAAAGATGCTAAGCCTAGACTCATTAGATGGGTTCTCTTGCTCCAAGAATTTGACTTGCATATTATTAATAGAAAGGGAGCTGAGAACCCCGTTGCAGATAACTTGTCTAGGTTAGAGAATGTTCTTGATGACCCACTGCCTATTAATGATAGTTTTCCTGATGAACAATTAGCGGTTGTCAATGCTTCTCGTACTGCTCCTTGGTATGCTGATTATGCTAATTACATTGTTGCTAAATATATACCACCTAGTTTCACATACCAGCAAAAGAAAAAGTTCTTTTATGATTTAAGACATTGCTTCTAGGATGATCCACACCTTTATAAAGAAGGAGTAGATGGTATTATTAGACGTTGTGTGCCTGAGCATGAACAGGAACAAATCCTACGCAAGTGTCACTCTGAATCTTATGGAGGACACCATGCTGGAGATAGAACTGCACACAAGGTACTACAAATCTGGTTTTTATTGGCCTACTCTCTTCAAAGATGCTCGTAAGTTTGTCTTATCTTGTGATGAATGTCAAAGAATAGGCAACATTAGTAGACGTCAAGAAATGCCTATGAATTATTCTCTTGTTATTGAACCGTTTGACGTTTGGGGCTTTGATTATATGGGACCTTTTCCTGCCTCTAATGGTTATACACATATTTTAGTTGTTGTTGATTATGTTACTAAGTGGGTAGAAGCTATTCCAACTAGTAGTGCTGATCATAACACTTCTATTAAAATTCTGAAAGAAGTTATTTTTCTGAGGTTTGGAGTCCCTAGATATCTTATGACTGATGGTGCTTCACACTTTATTCATGGTGCTTTTCGTAAGATGCTTGCTAAGTATGATGTCAATCATAGAATCGCATCTCCTTATCACCCGCAGTCTAGTGGTCAAGTAGAGTTGAGCAATAGAGAGCTCAAATTAATTTTGCAAAAGACTGTGAATAGATCTAGAAAGAATTGGTCCAAAAAACTTGATGATGCATTATGGGCCTATAGAACTGCATACAAAAATCCTATGGGTATGTCTCCATATAAGATGGTTTATGGAAAAGCATGTCATTTACCTCTTGAACTTGAACATAAAGCATATTGGGCTATTAAAGAGCTCAATTATGACTTCAAACTTGCCGGTGAGAAGAGGTTGTTTGATATTAGCTCACTGGATGAATGGAGAACCCAAGCATATGAGAATGCCAAGCTTTTCAAAGAAAAAATCAAACGCTGGCATGATAAGAGGATACAAAAGCGTGAGTTTAACGTAGGAGATTATGTGTTATTATTCAACTCTCGTTTAAGATTTTTTGCAGGAAAACTTCTCTCAAAATGGGAAGGTCCCTACGTTATCGAGGAGGTCTATCGTTCTGGTGCTATAAAAATCAACAACTTCCAAGGCACAAATCCGAGGGTGGTTAACGGTCAAAGAATCAAACATTATATTTCAGGTAATCCTATCAATATTGAAACTAATATTATTGAAACCATAACCCCTGAGGAATACATAAGAGACACTTTCCAGAACGTTCCAGACTCCGAAAAGGCATAGGTACGTGGTACGGTAAGTAAACCGACTCCAAAACAACTCTAATGGCAATTTTTATCAGTTTTGGATTATTTAAGAATTTTAGGAAGAAAGAAGTAGTCTGAAAGGGACACGAGGCTCCCACGAGAGAGGAGGCCGCCCCCCTGTAGGGTGTGCCCCCCTGTCTCGTGGGCACCTCGTGTGCCTCCCGGACTCTGTTTTCTTGTATGTTACGTATTTTGGTCGGTAAAAATTCATTATATATACTCCTGAAGGTTTTGACCACCGTATCACGCAAATATCCTCCGTTTTCGTTTCGAGCTGTTTTCCGTTACAGATTTAGAGCACCATGACTTCTCCCTCCTCCAACAACGAAGACAAGGATGCTTGTCTATTGAAGATAGAGTTGAAAAGAGAGGAACCAGAAGAGATCAACAAGGATGAAGGGATCAAGAAGGCCATGGAGGTTCAAGCTCCGGTGGTGAAAGAAGAAGACATCCCTCAACCTTTACCTAACCTTTTCACTCCAACAGAGATTGAAGCTTTCAAGATGATTGAGTTAGCCCGCATACAGAACAAGTATCTCACACAGGAGAATATTTTGTTGAAGGATCATATTGCTGGGCTCAAGGGCACTATCCGCAAGTTGGAGGAGCTTTTACGCTCGATGTGCGATTACCCACCGTCATCATCACCACCTCCATCACCACTTCCGAAGAAATAATCACATGGGTATGGGCACTCCCCTTGGCAACTGCCAAGCTTGGGGGAGGTGCCCCGGTATCGTACCACCATCACACTCCTATCTTTACCGCTTTATTTAGGTCGATCCTTTCAGTAGTATCTTGATCTAGTAGATTAAAGTTTTGATATCAAGTAGTTTTGAGTTTTGCATTGTGGTCTCTTTATGTAAGCGAGTCCGTGTGCGATATATAATAAAGATTAGTGTTGAGTCAAGGGCTTTGCTATGTTGTTATGATCTTGTGAAAGTAGAAAGAACAAAAAGAGTTCATATTGATCTTATGGATAGTGATAACTTCACACATAGAAAGTATGAGGCATAAAAATTGCTGAGAGTTGATGAACGTAGCCTTGGTCATCGTTGCAATTAATAGGAAGTGATAAGGAAAGAGGGGTTCACATATAAATATATTATCTTGGACATCTTTTATGATCGTGAAGCACTCATTAAGTATGACATGCTATGTTGGACAAGGAAGACAACGTAATGGTTTATGTTTTCTGACATCTCAGTTAAAGTATATTGTCATTGACCTTCCAAACATGTTGGGCTTGCCTTTCCCCCTCTTGCTAGCCAAATTCCTTGCACCAAGTAGAGATACTACTTGTGCTTCCGAATATCCTCAAACCCAGTTTTGCCATGAGAGTCCACCATACCTACCTATGGATTGAGTAAGATCCTTCAAGTAAGTTGTCATCGGTGCAAGCAATAAAAATTGCTCTCTAAATATGTATGACTTATTAGTGCAGAGAAAATAAGCTTTGTACGAACTTGTTGTGGAAGTAATAAAAGCGACGGATTGCATAATAAAGGTCCACATACAAGGGGCAATATAAAGTGACGTTCTTTTGCACTAAGATTTTATGCATCAACCCTAAACGCGCATGACAACTCTGCTTCCCTCTACGAAGGGCCTATCTTTTACTTTATGTTTTTACTTTATGCTTGAGTCAAGGTGATCCTCACCTTTCCCTTTTTCATTTTATCCTTTGGCAAGCTCCTCGTGTTTGAAAGATCATGATACATATATCCAATTGGATGTAAGTTGGCATAGGCTATTATTGTTGACATCACCTAAAGGTGAATACATTGGGAGGCAACACAATAAGCCCCTATCTTTCTCAGTGTCCGTCTGAAACTCTATAACCACAAGTATTGCGTGAGTGTTAGCAATTATGGGAGACTACGAGATAGTTGAGTATGTGAGCTTGTTGAAAAGCTCTATTATTGACTCTTTCTGATGTTACGATAAATTGCAATTGCTTCAATGACTGAGATTATAGTTTGTTAGTTCCCAATGAAGTTTATGAACCATACTTGACATTGTGAATTGCTTATTACTTGAGCATAGGAAATCATATGACAAAATCTATATATGTTGATGTTATTAGAACGATCATGATGCCCTCATGTCCGTATTTTATTTTTATCGACACATCTATCTCTAAACATGCGGACATATTTTTCGATTTCGGCTTCCGCTTGAGGACAAGCGAGGTCTACGCTTGGGGGAGTTGATACGTCCATTTTGCATCATGCTTTTATATCAATATTTATTGCATTATGGGCTGTTATTACACATTATATCTCAATACTTATGGCTATTCTCTCTTATTTTACAAGGTTTACCATGAAGAGGGGGAATGCCGGCAGCTGGAATTCTGGCTGGAAAAGGAGCAAACGTTGGAAACATATTCTGCACAACTCCAAAAGTCCTGAAACTCCACGAAACAACTTTTTGGATTTATTAAGAATTTATGAGCGAAAGAAATAGGCCAGGGGGCCCACACCCTGTCCAGGAGACAGGAGCCCCCCCCCCTTGTAGGGCGTGGCCCCTATCTCCTGGGCCCCCAGGTGGGCCTCCGGCGTCCATCTTCTGCTATATCATCACTCTTTTCCTGGAAAAAATCATGGGCAAGCTTACGGGACGAAACTCCGCCGCCACGAGGCGAAACCTTGGCGGAATCAATCTAGGGCTCTGGCGGAGCTGTTCTACCGGGGACACTTCCCTCCGGGAGGGGGAAATCATCACCAACGTCATCACCAACGATCCTCTCATCCGGAGGGGGTCAATCTCCATCAACATCTTCACCAGCACCATCTCCTCTCAAAACCCTAGTTCATCTCTTGTATCCAATCTTGTATCAAAACCACAAATTGGTACATGTGGGTTGCTAGTAGTGTTGATTACTCCTTGTAGTTGATACTAATTGGTTTATTTGGTGGAAGATCATAAGTTCATATCCTTTATGCATATTATTACTCCTCTGATTATGAACATGAATATGCTTTGTGAGTAGTTATGTTTGTTCCTGAGGACATGGGTAAAGTCTTGCTATTAGTAGTCATGTGAATTTGGTATTCGTTCGATATTTTGATGAGATGTATGTTGTCTTTCCTCTAGTGGTGTTATGTGAACGTCGACTACATGACACTTCACCATTATTTGGGTCTAGAGGAAGGCATAGGGAAGTGATAAGTAGATGATGGGTTGCGAGAGTGACAGAAGCTTAAACCCTAGTTTATGCGTTGCTTCGTTAGGGGTTGATATGGACCCATATGCTTAATGTTGTGGTTAGGTTTACCTTAATACTCCTTTTTGTAGTTGCGGATGCTTGCAATAAGGGTTAATCATAAGTGGGACGCTTGTCCAAGTTAGGGCAGTACCCAAGTGCCGGTCCACCCACATATCAAATTATCAAAGTACCAAACGTGAATCTTACGAACGTGATGAAACTAGCTTGACGATAATTCCCAATGTGTCCTTGGGAGCTCATTTATCATTATTAGAATTGTCCATGTTTATCCTTTGCTACATAAAGGATTGGGCCACCTTGCTGCACTTTATTTACTTTATTTACTTGTTGCTCGCTGAGGGAGTCCTGGACTAGGGGGTGTCCGAATAGCCGGATTACCACCATCGGCCGAACTATCGTCGGCCGGACTATCATCATCGATCGGACTCCAAGACTATGAAGATACAAGATTGAAGACTCCGTCCCGTGTCCGGATGGGACTTTCCTTGGCGTGGAAGGCAAGCTTGGCGATACGGATATGTAGATCTCCTACCATTGTAACCGACTCTATGTAACCCTAGCCCTCTCCGGTGTCTATATAAACCGGATGGCTTTAGTCCGTAGGACAACAACATCAACCCTTACAATCATACCATAGGCTAGCTTCTAGGGTTTAGCCTCCTTGATCTCGTGGTAGATCCACTCTTGTAAACATCCACAATATCAATATCAATCAAGCAGGACGTAGGGTTTTACCTCCATCAAGAGGGCCCGAACCTGGGTAAAACATCATGTCCCTTGTCTCCTGTTACCATCCGCCTAGACGCACAGTTCGGGACCCCCTACCCGAGATCTGCCGGTTTTGACACCGACATTGGTGCTTTCATTGAGAGTTCCTCTGTGCCGTCACCGATAGGAAGGATGCCTCTTCCCGTCTTCAAGGACGGTATCTTCGCCAATGGATCCTTGGCCGCCGGCCAGACTATCCGGATAGGAGGTTTTCTTATGACCGCCTGTCCGGCCACCGCTTCCACGATGACCTCTCGGGTCATCGAGAGCAATCTTCACGTCAACTCGGAATTCGCCGAGCATCTAGATCCAACGAAGCTCTCGTCTGTAAACGAACTCTTGGATCGGATCGCCGCCCTGGGAGTCGCTACAGACTATGATCAGATTGGGCTTAAAACCGATCTGAGAGAGATTAACTCTCCCCAGGTCACCCACCACGTTGCGGTGGTAGAAGAACAATGCGGCGACTCTTCTCCTATATTGAAAACTAGTCATGTCCGGGTTCCCAAACCCTCCATGCCGGATTCCCACGAAGGGACGGACTTCGATCGAGCACTGAACTTAAAATCAGGCCTCGTTCCAGACTCGTTGGACAACGTCCAGCAATCAAAGCTTCCGAATTTGGAAACTTCTCGGCCTTCAAGCCTTGAGATGGGTAGGGTTCCGGACTTAATTCCACCCACCCAACCAGGTATATGCGATCTATCTCTAATCCGGTAAGAGCCCGCTGAAACAGTACATCACTACTGGGCCAGATTCCTCCTGGTTATGGACAGGATAAAGGACTGCCGAGACGAAAACGCAATCTCAATTTTCTGCAGTAATTGCACAGACGAGGGAATCTTGAACGCCGTCAGCCGTCGTGAAATCACACGCTTCGCCGACCTGGCATCCATAGTACAAAACTACTGTGCGATAGAGAGTTTCCGGAAAACCGAAAATAGGTTTTGGGACAATCCGGCCCCGGATACAGCCCCAGTCCGCAACAAAAGGGTGCATCACACTCAGGCACTAGGTGCAAGAACCAAAAAACAGAAGCCCCTTAAAGGGAACGGAACCGTACTGGAGGGATGGCTCAGCAGACCCTGTACAATTCACAGTACCGAGGGCGTCGTCCCAGCACATAGCCTTCGGGCATGTTGGATATTACGGCAGGTGGCCAAGAGTGGCGAGGAGCTTCTAGCCCCGGGAAACCACACCAACAATACCGGTACGGTATCAACAGTCTTCGAGACTTTCGCATCAAACAATATGCGGAAACGAACAATCCGCAGCCTCGCCGAAGTCTACCAAGTAGCCACAGCAAATCCTTGGAGCGACGCGGCCATCACCTTCAACGCCAGCGACGAACCTAAATTCCGAACAGCCCGAGCACCAGCAGCATTGGTCCTCAGTCCAATAGTGGACGGCTTTCGACTTACCAAGGTACTCATGGATGGCGGCAGCGGATTAAACCTCATCTACGAGGAAACCCTTCAAAAAATGGAAATAGACTAGAGCCGCATTGAGCGAAGCAGCACAACCTTCAGAGGAATAATCCCTAGCCGGGAAGCGCACTGCACAGGAAAAATCACACTCGATGTGGTATTCGGCTCGCCGGACAATTACAGATCCGAAGAAGTCACGCTCCAAGTGGCCCCGTTCAACAGCGGATATCACGCCATATTAGGACGAGAGGCATTCACAATTTTTCAAGCCATACCCCATTACGGGTACATGAAGCTCAAAATGCCTGGGCCCGGCGGAATAATCACTCTCATTAGTGATCCGGACATAGCACTCCGCGCCGAAAACAAGACAGCCACACTAGCCCTGGAGGCACTATCCGAAGCCTTAGCGGCAGAGGAACTCACCATGCTACGCTCTACGGTGAATAGGGACGATGTGATACTCGATAAGAGATCCAAGTCCACCTCCTTCAAACCAGTAGACGAAATAGTAAAATTCCAGGTCCACCCAACGGACCCAACAAAGACGGCCTCCATCGGGGCACAATTGAACCCTGATGTAGACGCCGCACTGCGAGAATTCCTTCGGGAAAATTGGGACATTTTCGCCTGGCACCCCTCGCATATGCCCGGAATCCCACGCAGATTGGCAGAACACAACCTAAACATCCTAAAAGGATTCAAGCCAGTCAAACAGGCTCTTCGACGATTTTCCGAACCCAAAAGACAGGCAATGGGAGAAGAGCTAGCCAAACTATTGGAAGCTGGATTCATCAGAGACATCAA
Source organism: Triticum aestivum (assembly GCF_018294505.1). Taxonomy (NCBI): domain Eukaryota; kingdom Viridiplantae; phylum Streptophyta; class Magnoliopsida; order Poales; family Poaceae; genus Triticum; species Triticum aestivum. Next base: position 23,050,024 of record NC_057807.1, on the reverse strand, counting down.
ACATCCGGATTGGCTAGCAAACCTGGTAATGGTACCAAAAAAGGACAAATCCTGGCGCCTATGTGTCAATTTCAAAGACCTAAATAAAGCCTGCCCAAAGGATCCCTTCCCCCTCCCCCGCATCGACCAAATCATCGATGCCACTGCAGGGCACGACTCATTGTGCTTCCTGGACGCATACTCCGGCTATCATCAAATCAAGATGGCAGAAGCGGATCAAGCCGCAACGGCATTCATTACTCCATATGGACCATTCTGCTTCAACACGATGCTCTTCGGACTTAAAAACGCCGGCGCAACATATCAGCACATGATTCAGACATGTATGGCTACCCAGATCGGCAAAACAGTAGAGGCATACGTAGACGACGTAGTCGTCAAAACTAAACACGTCGAAACTCTAGTAGACGACTTGAGGGTCACATTTGACAACCTCCGAGCATATGATATTAAGCTGAATCCGGAAAAATGCGTTTTCGGCGTACCAGCCGGAAAGCTCTTGGGCTTCATTGTATCCGGTAGAGGAATTGAAGCAAATCCGGCCAAGATCCGAGCTCTATCACAGCTGGACATTCCAAAAAACCTCAAACAGATCCAGAAATTGACTTGATGCGTGGCGGCTCTCAGCTGCTTTATCTCCCGCTTAGGAGAAAAGGCATTGCCCCTCTATCGCCTCCTCAGGCACACCGAACACTTCGAGTGGACGGATGCTGCCACCGCCGGACTCGAAGAAATAAAGGCCATATTGGCAACGAATCCGGTCCTGGCTGCGCCCAACCTGGGCGAACCAATGTTGTTATACATCGCAGCAACGCATCAAGTTGTAAGCGCGGTACTCATCGTCGAACGAGAGACAGAAGGGCATAAATTCCCTCTTCAAAAACCAGTGTACTATGTATCCACTGTGTTAACCTCCTGCAAGTCCCGTTACCCGCACTATCAGAAGATAGCGTATGCGGTGTTCATGGCTTGCCGGAAGCTCCGACACTAATTTCGAGAGTGTTCGATAATAGTAGCCTCTAAAGTGCCACTCAATGACATTATAAACAACCGCGACGCAACGGGCAGGATTGCAAAATGGGCCATTGAGCTCTTACCATTCGATATAACTTACAAACCTCGACGAGCTATAAAGTCACAAGTCTTGGCTGACTTTGTCGCTGAATGGACCGAAGCCGAACTCCCTAAAGAGTACGGCGCATACTCCAATTGGATTATGCACTTCGACGGCTCTAAAATGTTGGCCGGACTGGGGGCTGGTGTCGTATTGACATCCCCGACCGGTGACACAGTCCAATACGTACTTCAAATAATGTACACGGACTCCAACAACGCAGCCGAATACGAGGCCCTTTTACATGGTCTCCGGATGGCCATCTCCATGGGCATTCAACGCCTAGAGGTGCGCGGGGATTCAAACCTCGCAATATCCCAAATAAATGGAGACTTTGACGCCAAGGATCCGAAAATGGCAGCATACCGCAACGTTGTCCTAAGAATGTCAGCTCGGTTCGACGGACTCGAATTCCATCACGTAGCCAGGGATAATAACCAAGCGGCCAACGTATTGGCACGCATCGGCGCAAAACGTGACGCTGTCCCTCCAAATATCTTCCTGGAACGGCTGTTCAAGCCATCCGTACTATGGGAAGAGGAGTCTGGAAATAACAAACCGGAAGCAGCCACGCCAACCGACACAGAGCAATTCGACATACGCGGCGATTCCGCCGCTGGAACAACACCTTCAGCCCACGACATAATGGCCGTAATCGCCCCGTGGATAGAACCATTCCTAGCCTACTTACTTAGGCAGGAACTTCCCGAAGACCAAAATGAGGCCCGCTGCATAGTTCGGCGATCTAAAGCCTACAAGGTCCGCGAGGGAGAATTTTATAAGAAAAGCACAACCGGAGTCCTTCAAAGGTGTATCTCCGAAGTGGAAGGGCGAGACCTCCTGGCTGAAATACATGTCGGACTAGGCGGACACCACGCAGCAGCCCGGGCCCTCGTAGGAAAGGCATTCCGTACATGATTTTATTGGCCGACGGCCCGGGCGGACGCTCAGGACTTAGTCCAACGATGCGTCGGTTGTCAGCTCTTTGCTAATCAGAGCCATATGCCACCCACCGCCCTCAAAACTATACCCATTACCTGGCCGTTCACGGTCTGGGGACTTGACATGGTTGGACCCCTTAAAGGGGGAACCCACAAGCAAAGATACCTATTGGTCATGGTGGATAAATTCACCAAATGGATAGAGGCCAAGCCAGTTAAAACGGCAGAGTCCGGACCAGTGATAGACTTCATATCCGGGGTAGTACATCGTTACGGTGTCCCCCATAGCATCATCACCGATAACGGCACGAACTTCATGGCCGACGAGGTTAAATCATGGTGCAAAAATATGGGCATCAAGCTCGATTACGCTTCAGTCCATCATCCTCAAACCAACGGTCAAGTGGAACGAGCAAATGGTCTAATAATGAGCGGCATCAAACCCAGACTAGTGCGGTCACTTACGAAATCTAACACGCACTAGGTAGAGGAGCTCGACTCCGTACTCTCGGGGCTGCGGACAACGCCCAACCGTACTACCGGATTCACACCATTTTTATGGTGTACGGCGCAGAGGCAGTTCTGCCCTGCGACATTATTCATGACTCACCTCGAGTGCGCATGTACGAAGAAAGAGAAGCCGAGTTGGATCGGCATGACAGCTTGGACGCATTGGAGGAAGAATGCGACGTCGCCAAGGCTCGTTCCGCATTTTATCAGCAACAGGCTCGAAGATACCAAAGCAGAGAAGTACGGGCCAAGACTTACAACGTTGGCGAACTAGTTCTACGCCTGCCGGACAAGAAAAAGGACAAGCTCAAGCCCAAATGGGAAGGCCCCTTCATCATCGATCAAGTCCTAACCGGCGGAGCGTACCGTCTACGAAATGCATCGGATAACCGACTCGAGCCGAACCCATGGAACGCAGCCCGCCTCTGAAGATTCTATGCCTAGCGCCGGACTAAGAGTTCGTCCCTTTCCCCGGTTCAAATTTTTTACACTTTAGCTGCCTTTTTGTTTCTCTTTTTTCTCTCACCCCTATTCATAACAGCCTTAAAAGGCTTATCTGCGCATTGTTCGCATAACACTTGATGTGCCATCCGCACTCATCATACCTGGGGGCTTCTTTATCAGAAGCTTAATTATAAGGGCTTCATGCCCAGCACTTGTGTGAAGCTTCCACATGTACCTTTTATTCACCATTATATGCATCGATATGACTTAAGTTTTGGCCAAGCTGGATTGCCTGGCTCCTGTGCTTACCCCTACGTTCCCGATTGTTCGGCTAGGAGGTAAAGGGAGCACCTCTGCGATTGTTACTGCCGGGTCAGCCAGATGTGTACCTCAGACTGGGTGAAGCCGAAAGCTAGCGTTCTTAAGGTAATATTCGGTCGGTGACTTGAAAGATGATTTTTTACCTACTTAATTATCTGCCCCCAGATGTTTTTCTGCTTTTTTCGCAGTCCGGACATGCACTTTAGGGCATGCCTCCCCCATAGGAAAGGAACCCTTAACGGAACTATTCTCCCTGGAAGATGTTTCTTACTAACCATGTAATATAATATAACTAGTTGGGCACTTGTCTGATAAAGCACTAATGACCCCTACGCCTGGTCTCCATGCATACCCCGGTTGTTTCATAACCGAGAAGGTATTCGGACACACTCCGTACTCTAGGGTCCCGAGGTCGAAGCGAAAAGGTCGGCAAAGACAAACGATCTACAATCCGGCTAGAAGGCATTTTACATGTCATTTTATAATACATTGTTAAATTGACTGACTGTATTCTTCCTCAATCCCGTCTAACAGGCTGTCTAATTTACAGTCCTGTTGGGAAAACTTAGCGGCCAACTCTACTTGGCCGTATACTAAACTTACAGGGATCTCCTTCCCATCGGGCCCCACAGGTCCGACTTCGGCCATGTGGTTGGGATCCGCCTTCTTGTACCGCGTCTTCACCATGGCCCAGGCCTCCCTGGCACCTTGGCGGCAGGCTGATATCTTCCATAAATGGAAGCGCTGCCGCACTCCCTGAAGCTTCTCCGCAAGCTCCCCAAGGCCCTCGGGTAGGGAGAAGGCTGGCCATAAAGCCTGGATGACGCCGCGCATTGCCTGCCGAACTCGTTCGATCAGTTGCAACAGCTCGGGAAGTTGATCACCCGTTGATACGGGCATCTCCTCCGCAGGACGACCTGTGAGTATACCTACAGACATATTTTGTCAATCGACTTCCTCGCCGGACTCTTCTTTTCAAAGGAGTTCGCTCAAGCACTTACTATAAATGCCGCGACAAAGTCGCTGATTCTCCTTAATGGAGCCGGACAGCTCGGCCCGAACGCCTTTCATCTCTTCTCCAAGCTGGGCATGGGCATCTTGGAGTTTGTTCCTTTCTTGCTGTACTCTATTCAGCACCCTCTCGCCGGCCTTCAGCTGGCGCAGAAGTTCTTGCCTGTCCGGATCTTGTCCGGCAGCACCTGCAACGTCATTATCAGACTTGCGCGCAGGCCAAACACTACTTATCTTTTTAAATAATGTGTTGCCATGAGAGGTTCCTGTGTTTCCTCCTGCGGCAGCGAGTGCGGCCTCAAGTTGAGCCTTACACTCTTGCAGCTCCTGAGATAGTTGGGTATTCTTCTCGGCAAGACCCTACGTTTCATATGATCCTTAAATCAGTTAATATAACTACTTTAAGTCTCGGGGGCTACTGGCATATATAACTATTAAATTCTCTTACGCGTATGTCTTTTACATATTGCTCCGTGGCTCTGGTAAAACCATCTTGAGCAGCACGAAGGTGCGCGTCCCCCGCGTTAAAGGCATTCAACGCCTCGGGGGAGAAGCACGCGTCACGAAATACTATCCGGCGGCGCCTATGGTTCATGGCGCTCTCCACCTCAGACTTGGTGGCGGACAGTCTGTCGGCATCCTCTGTCGGAGGAGTGTCCGGCTCGCGCCTTGCGCTCGCCTCCCCCTCCAGGCCAGGCGCTGGAGCTTGGCTGGTAGAAGCCGGATTGGCAGCCTCTACACTCGCAGTCCGGCGTGCGCTTTTTCCCCTACAAAAGTCATGAGCACTCAAACGTTTCCTAGGAACGTTGCTCCAAATAATGAATTGTGAGCTATACCTTTGCGGCGACGTTTCAGCTCGCGCCGCGCTCCTCTTCCGTCTACTGGTCCGGACTGGCCTTTGATGGTCAGCCGCTGCGGGCTCGGCTTCCCGCCCTAGAGGCGCCTCCTGCACAGCGTCATCATATACGATGGTCAGAAATAAGCAAGGAAGGAATAACGGTGTTAGGACTTCGGTCACAATCACCTGGGAAGCCGGATATAGCCCGGGATAGTCGGCCGTAATGGCGACTAAAGCATTATCCATGCTGAGCTGGTGGAACACCCCGTCGATTAGCTCCACTCCTATGTCCGGATCCTCTTCGGAGGCCGGATCCCGGGATCTCTCTGGATCCTCGGGTTGCGGAGCTGGACTTAGCATGTCCTCCACCATCCGACGCAGCTCCTGCGTCGAAAGAAGAACACAATATAAGAAACTTAAGTTTCAAAGGCATGGGTTGGACACGCGAAGTGTTCGCTTACCCAAGGCCGGGGATTATTCATGGAGAACCCATTTAACGGGTTCGTCCGAAGGAAATCCTCCTTCTCCCCCTTATACAGGCCGGACAGGATCTTCACCAGGTCTTCAGCCGAATCCGGCCCTTTGCGGCCATGACGGGTGGCATCGTCCTCCCCGTTGAAATCCCACATGGGGTGGCCCCTGTATTGTAGTGGCCGCACTCCCCGCATAATGCATGTTGCCATGACTCCAATCATGGTCAACCCGGAATGGGCCAGTAACCTTATCCGGCCCATCAAATAATGGACGCTCTTGTCTTCCTCCAGTTGGGGGCTCTGTGGGCGCCAACTAAGGCGTTTCTTCAGAGGAGCATTGTTGAACTCCGGGAGGCCGATCCGAACAGGGTCCGGCAGCGGAGCGTCTTCTATATAAAACCATAATGAAGGCCAGTCTTCGGACGCCTTCTTAGGGGTTCCGGATGGATATCCGGTACCGGCAATGCGCCATATTTCGGCGCCGCCCACTTGATATATGGACCCCTCGTGAGAACGGGGTACAAGGCAAAACAACCTCTTCCACAGTGCGAAATGGGGCTCGACGCCCAGGAATAGCTCGCAAAGAGCTACGTAACCCGCAATATGCAGGATCGAGGCAGGCATGAGGTGATGAAGCTGGAGTCCGTAGAACTCCAGGAGCCCGCGGAGGAACGGATGTATAGGAAATCCGAGCCCCCTTATCAGATAGGGGACGAAGCATACCCGCTCCCCTTTGTTGGGACTTGGGGTAGCCTCCGCTTGCTTCCCGCCTTTGTAGGTGGCCAGCCCGGCTCGAACCGGAACCATGAAGGCCGGAGGGAGATATCCCCCCGCTTGGAGCTTCACCAGCTCGTTGTGCGGAACAGAGCATCTCCTCCAATCTCCTGGCAGAGGGCTGGGAGCGCGAGAAGAGGAGCTGCGTTGACGGTCCATGATGGAATGGATTCTTGGTCGAAAGCACTCCGATGAGTATTCGCGGGAGGAAGATGGCGATTTGGATCTGGATTCTTGCCTCTCTTATAAGCGGATTATTCGCACAACTAGGGGTAAAACATAAAAGACACCCTGGCTTTTCGCATTCGTGCGACGCGTGGAAGAAGGCCATTATTGGGCGTGGGAGCCAATAAACGCAACATTAATGAGGAAGCCGGACACTATTCGGCGGGTACATGGAACTTGAAGGAGAACCCGCCTTGCAACGCCGAAGACTACACACATGCTGGACTTATCGTCATTGAAGACTGGTTCGGGGGCTACTGAGGGAGTCCTGGACTAGGGGGTGTCCGGATAGCCGGATTACCACCATCGGCCGAACTATCGTCGGCCGGACTATCATCATCGACCGGACTCCAAGACTATGAAGATACAAGATTGAAGACTCCGTCCCGTGTCTGGATGGGACTTTCCTTAGCGTGGAAGGCAAGCTTGGCGATACGGATATGTAGATCTCCTACCATTGTAACCGACTCTATGTAACCCTAGCCCTCTCCGATGTCTATATAAATCGGATGGCTTTAGTCCGTAGGACAACAACATCAACCCTTACAATCATACCATAGGCTAGCTTCTAGGGTTTACCCTCCTTGATCTCGTGGTAGATCCACTCTTGTAAACATCCACAATATCAATATCAATCAAGCAGGACGTAGGGTTTTACCTCCATCAAGAGGGCCCGAACCTGGGTAAAACATCGTGTCCCTTGTCTCCTGTTACCATCCGCCTAGACGCACAGTTCGGGACCCCCTACCCGAGATCCGCCGGTTTTGACACCGACACTCGCTACTATTTATCTTATCACAAAACTATCTATCACCTACTATTTCAGTGCTTGCAGAGAAAACCTTACTGAAGACCGCTTATCATTTCCTTCTGCTCCTCGTTGGGTTCAACACTCTTACTTATCGAAAGGACTACGATAGATCCCCTACACTTGTGGGTCGTCATGCCCCGCCTCAATCTCGCCCTTCTTCTTCTCAGTGTGCGGTCTCGTGTCTCCCCTCCTCCAATGGCGGTTGCTGACCGCCACCAAGTATCTATCGCAAGAGGCTTCTATGAAGGTCAACAACTAGTGTCGCGTTGCGTCTTGCTACGAGCGACAACTATTCTTGTTGCAAACGTGGTGACCGCGGGGGTGGGACGACGACATGATATTTCCATTTTGTATCATGTTTTCCTACTGTTATTCATTATGTTTTGGGCCATAGTTCACTTTATGATGCAATTCTAATGCCTTTTCTCTCTTAATTTGCAAGTTTCACATGAAGAGTGAGATTGCCGGCAGGTGGAATTCTGGACCTGAAAAAGCTGCAGCGGAGATAGAAATTCTCCACAGCTCCAAACGACCTTAAAATTTACGGAGAATTATTTTGGAATATATAAAAAATACTGGCGGAAGAAATACCAGGAGGTGGCTCTACCAGCAGGCCTTTGGGGTCCATCTTCTCATATATGATGCTATTTGCCCTAGAAAAATCAGGAGAAGACTTTCAGGACGAAGCACTGCCATCTCGAGGTGGAGCTTGGGGAAGAGCACTTTTGCTCTCCGGTGGGGCAATTCCACCGGGGATATTTACCTCCGGGAGGGGAAAATTGAAGCCATCGACATCACCAATGATCCTTGCAACACTCTGTATTTATTGTGGGGATCAATGGAAGTGCTTTGAATTAACTCTCATATATGTGAAATAGGATTGTTCCATAGATAAAAATTTACAGAGAATTATTTTGGAATATATGTGATTTTTTGGAAAAAGAATCAACGGGAACTGATGCCCGAGGGGCCCACAAGCTCGAGGTGCGCGCCCACCAGGCTTGTGGGGTCCCTATAAAGCGGTTAATGCCCTTCTTTCGCCACAAAAAAGATAATATCTAGAAGAAAATCCCTTCAAAATTTCATCCCAACCGGAGTTACAGATCTTCGGGAATTCAAGAAACAGTGAAGGGCCAGGAACAAGTTACACACAATAGAAGAGAACACACACGCAGAGAAAGAGAGAGAGATCCAATATCGAGGGATGCTGCCACTCCACCGCCATGGAGGTCATGGACCTGATGGGAAACCCTCCTCCCATCTAGGGGGCCAAGAAAGAAGAAGGAGGAGGGCTCTCTCACCCTCTCTCCTGGTGGCGCCGGAACGCCGCCTGGGCAATCATCATGTGACGACAGTCATCATGTGGAATTCTGTTTCGTCGAGGTTTCTGGAATATTTGGGTATTTATAGAGCTGAGAGGCGGTGGAAAGGACCTTTGTGGGTCCCACTATCCATCAGGGCGCGCTAGGGGCCTCTGGCGCGCCCAGGTGGGTAGTGGGCCCCACGGGCCTCCCCTCTGGCACTTCCTTGGCTCCCAAGTTGTCTTCTAAGCAGAAAAAAAATCTCGAAACAGTTTCGCTGCGTTTGGACTCCGTTTGATATGGATATTCTGTGAAGTAAAAAACAAGCAAAAAACAACAACTAACACTGGACACTATGTCAATAAGTTAGTCCCAAAAAATGATATAAAGTTGTTATAAAATGAATATAAAACATCCAAGAATGATAATATAACAGCATGGAACAATCAATAATTATAGATACGTTGGAGAAATATCAACGATGCAAATGCTTTGGTTCTTCGTCCTTCCTATTTCATAGAGCTCTGTTACAGTGATGACAACCTTTCGCCCGACCTTCGGACGACTGTGGAGCATGATGTACACAACACACTTGATTTTTACAGGAGTAGTAGATAGATAGACTGTAGATTTTTGAGGTGTGTTTTAGTGAACTTGCTACTTGCTTGTTGGATGGGTCCCACAAAGAAGAGGAAATGCGGACCAATATGTGGTTGGATGGTTAGGAGGACAGTGGTATCCCAATCCCATCAGATTTTAAGTCTTAAACTTGACACTGGTGCTCGCATAATTGCTGGATTTATTTCAGTCTTCCAGCTTTGTTCATTCAGTGGGAGGATACGGTCCCGTCGACGGCAAGGCGCCTTTGGTGACTTGGTAAAATCTCAGGATGCTATGCCGGCTCAATCTCTGGGAGGTGCTCACAGGGGTTGCGTGTGCGTGCGTGCGTTCATAGGGGTAGTGCATGCTCGTGTATGTGAGCGATTTCGATTGTACTGCGTTAAAAAAAAAGGAAATTGGTCTTTTTAGGGATAGAAGAGGATTTTTTTTTTGAGACAATTGGCGCGGGGCGTGGCCTGGGCGTGGGAGGGAAGCAGCGCGGGCTGGGCCGAAATTTCCCCGAAACTCTCGGCTTCTCTCTACTCGGCTCCCTCCCTGTCGCCCGGACCCGGTGGGGAAAATCTTTCCCTCCCCTCTCCGCCGCCCGCCCGCTTCCGCTTCGCTCCACCGTCTCCAATCCCTACCCAAAAGAAACCCTCCTCCGCGGGGCCCCCGCTTCCGCCCCCGCCGCCGCGTTCGGGACGGAGCGAAAGTGAGGTCGGGCCA